>NW_023367014.1:0-173111 GCF_902167145.1 Zea mays | reverse complement strand
ATGAACGACCATTTTCAATAATATCGAAGGCTAACACCTACGGATTTTTGACCAAGAAATGGTCTCCACCAGAAATCCAAGAATGTGATCTACGACAAGGAAACATATGTGGGGTGAGGTGTATGAGCGTCTGGATCGAAGGCTAACACCTACGGATTTTAGACCAAGAAATGGTCTCCACCAGAAATCCAAGAATGTGATCTATGGCAAGGAAACATATGTGGGGTAGGTGTATGAGCATCTGGTCGATGATCAATGGCCACACAACCCCCATTTTTTTATGAAAATAGCCATGAGCGACCATTTTCAATAATACCGAAGGCTAACATGTACGAGTTTTTAACCAAGAAATGATCTCCACCAGAAATCCAAGAATGTGATCTATGGCAAGGAAACATATGTGGGGTGAGGTTTATGAGCCTCTGGTCGATGATCAATGGCCACACAACCCCCATTTTTGTCGAAAATAGCCATGAACGACCATTTTCAATAATATCGAAGGCTAACACCTACGGATTTTTGACCAAGAAATGGTCTCCACCAGAAATCCAAGAATGTGATCTACAACAAGGAAACATATGTGGGGTGAGGTGTATGAGTGTCTAGATCGAAGGCTAACACCTACGGATTTTAGACCAAGAAATGGTCTCCACCAGAAATCCAAGAATGTGATCTATGGCAAGGAAACATATGTGGGGTGAGGTGTATGAGCCTCTGGTCGACGATCAATGGCCACAGAACCCCCATTTTGCCGAAAATAGCCATGAATGACCATTTTCAATAATACCGAAGGCTAACACGTACGAGTTTTTAACCAAGAAATGGTCTCCACCAGAAATCCAAGAATGTAATCTATGGCAAGGAAACATATGTGGGGTGAGGTTTTGACCAAGAAATGGTCTCCACCAGAAATCCAAGAATGTGATCTATGGCAAGGAAACATATGTGGGGTGAGGTGTATGAGCCTCTGGTCGACGATCAATGGCCACACAACCCTAATTTTTGTCGAAAATAGCCATGAACGACCATTTTTAATGACACTGAAGGCTAACACCTACGGATTTTTCACCAAGAAATGGTCTCCACCATAAATCCAAGAATGTGATCTATGGCAAGGAAACATATGTGTAGTGAGGTGTATGAGCCTCTGGTCGAAGATCAATGGCCACACAACCCCCATTTTTGTCGAAAATAGCCATGAATGACCATTTTCAAAAATACCAAAGGCTAACACATTCGGATTTTTGCCCAAGAAATGGTCTCCACCAGAAATCCAAGAATGTGATCTATGGCAAGGAAACATATGTGGGGTGAGGTGTATGAGCCTCTGGTCGATGATCAATGGCCACACAACCCCCATTTTTGTCGAAAATAGCCATGAACGACCATTTTCAATAATATCGAAGGCTAACACCTACGGATTTTTGACCAAGAAATGGTCTCCACCAGAAATCCAAGAATGTAATCTATGGCAAGGAAACATATGTGGGGTGAGGTGTATGAGCCTCTAGTCGATGATCAATTGCCACACAACCCCCATTTTGCCGAAAATAGCCATGAACGACCATTTTCAATAATACCGAAGGCTAACACGTACGAGTTTTTGACCAAGAAATGGTCTCCACCAAAAATCCAAGAATGTGATCTATGGCAAGGAAACATATGTGGGGTGAGATTTATGAGCCTCTAGTCGATGATAAATGGCCACACAACCCCCATTTTTTTATGAAAATAGCCATGAGCGACCATTTTCAATAATATTAGAGGCTAAGACCTACGGATTTTTGACCAAGAAATGGTCTCCACCAGAAATCCAAGAATGTGATCTATGGCAAGGAAACATATGTGGGGTGAGGTGTATGAGCCTCTGGTCGATGATCAATGGCCACACAACCCCCATTTTGCCGAAAATAGCCATGAACGACCATTTTCAATAATACCGAAGGCTAACACCTACGGATTTTTGACCAAGAAATGGTCTCCACCAGAAATCCAAGAATGTGATCTACGGCAAGGAAACATATGTGGGGTGAGGTGTATGAGCCTCTAGTCGATGATCAATGGCCACACAACCCCCTTTTTTATGAAAATAGCCATGAGCGACCATTTTCAATAATACTAGAGGCTAAGACCTACGGATTTTTGACCAAGAAATGGTCTCCACCAGAAATCCAAGAATGTGATCTATGGCAAGGAAACATATGTGGGGTGAGGTGTATGAGCCTCTGGTCGATGATCAATGGCCACACAACCCCCATTTTTGTCGAAAATAGCCATGAATGACCATTTACAATAATACCGAAGGCTAACACCTACGGATTTTTGACCAAGAAATGGTCTCCACTAGAAATCCAAGAATGTGATCTATGGCAAGGAAACATATGTGGGGTGAGGTGTATGAGCCTCTGGTCGATGATCAATGGCCACACAACCCCCATTTTTGTCGAAAATAGCCATGAACGACCATTTTCAATAATATCGAAGGCTAACACCTACGGATTTTTGACCAAGAAATGGTCTCCACCAGAAATCCAAGAATGTGATCTATGGCAAGGAAACATATGTGGGGTGAGGTGTATGAGCCTCTGGTCGACGATCAATGGCCACACAACCCCCATTTTGCCGAAAATAGCCATGAATGACCATTTTCAATAATACCGAAGGCTAACACGTACGAGTTTTTAACCAAGAAATGGTCTCCACCAGAAATCCAAGAATGTAATCTATGGCAAGGAAACATATGTGGGGTGAGGTTTTGACCAAGAAATGGTCTCCACCAGAAATCCAAGAATGTGATCTATGGCAAGGAAACATATGTGGGGTGAGGTGTATGAGCCTCTGGTCGACGATCGATGGCCACACAACCCCCATTTTGCCGAAAATAGCCATGAATGACCATTTTCAATAATACCGAAGGCTAACACGTACGAGTTTTTAACCAAGAAATGGTCTCCACTAGAAATCCAAGAATGTAATCTATGGCAAGGAAACATATGTGGGGTGAGGTTTTGACCAAGAAATGGTCTTCACCAGAAATCCAAGAATGTGATCTATGGCAAGGAAACATATGTGGGGTGAGGTGTATGAGCCTCTGGTCGACGATCAATGGCCACACAACCCTAATTTTTGTCGAAAATAGCCATGAACGACCATTTTCAATGACACTGAAGGCTAACACCTACGGATTTTTGACCAAGAAATGGTCTCCACCATAAATCCAAGAATGTGATCTATGGCAAGGAAACATATGTGTAGTGAGGTGTATGAGCCTCTGGTCGAAGATCAATGGCCACACAACCCCCATTTTTGTCGAAAATAGCCATGAATGACCATTTTCAAAAATACCAAAGGCTAACACATTCGGATTTTTGCCCAAGAAATGGTCTCCACCAGAAATCCAAGAATGTGATCTATGGCAAGGAAACATATGTGGGGTGAGGTGTATGAGCCTCTGGTCGATGATCAATGGCCACACAACCCCCATTTTTGTCGAAAATAGCCATGAACGACCATTTTCAATAATATCGAAGGCTAACACCTACGGATTTTTGACCAAGAAATGGTCTCCACCAGAAATCCAAGAATGTAATCTATGGCAAGGAAACATATGTGGGGTGAGGTGTATGAGCCTCTGGTCGATGATCAATTGCCACACAACCCCCATTTTGCCGAAAATAGCCATGAACGACCATTTTCAATAATACCGAAGGCTAACACGTACGAGTTTTTGACCAAGAAATGGTCTCCACCAAAAATCCAAGAATGTGATCTATGGCAAGGAAACATATGTGGGGTGAGATTTATGAGCCTCTAGTCGATGATAAATGGCCACGCAACCCCCATTTTTTTATGAAAATAGCCATGAGCGACCATTTTCAATAATATTAGAGGCTAAGACCTACGGATTTTTAACCAAGAAATGGTCTCCACCAGAAATCCAAGAATGTGATCTATGGCAAGAAAACATATGTGGGGTGAAGTGTACGAGCCTCTGGTCGATGATCAATGGCCACACAACCCCCATTTTTGTCGAAAATAGCCATGAACGACCATTTTCAATAATATTAGAGGCTAACACGTACGAGTTTTTAACCAAGAAATGGTCTCCACCAGAAATCCAAGAATGTAATCTATGGCAAGGAAACATATGTGGGGTGAGGTGTATGAGCGTCTGGTCGATGATCAATGGCCACACAACCCCCATTTTTGTCGAAAATAGCCATGAACGACCATTTTCAATAATATCGAAGGCTAAATGGGGGTTGTGTGGCCATTGATCATCGACCAGAGGCTCATACACCTCACTACACATATGTTTCCTTGCCATAGATTACATTCTTGGATTTCTGGTGGAGACCATTTCTTGGTTAAAAACTCGTACGTGTTAGCCTTCGGTATTATTGAAAATGGTCATTCATGGCTATTTTCGGCAAAATGGGGGTTGTGTGGCCATTGATCGTCGACCAGAGGCTCATACACCTCACCCCACATATGTTTCCTTGCCATAGATCACATTCTTGGATTTCTGGTGGAGACCATTTCTTGGTCAAAAATCCGTAGGTCTTAGCCTCTAATATTATTGAAAATGGTCGCTCATGGCTATTTTCGGCAAAATGGGGGTTGTGTGGCCATTGATCATCGACCAGAGGCTCGTACACCTCACTACACATATGTTTCCTTGCCATAGATCACATTCTTGGATTTCTGGTGGAGACCATTTCTTGGTCAAAAATCCGTACGTGTTAGCCTTTGGTATTTTTGAAAATGGTCGTTCATGGCTATTTTCGACAAAAATTAGGGTTGTGTGGCCATTGATCGTCGACCAGAGGCTCATACACCTCACCCCACATATGTTTCCTTGCCATAGATCACATTCTTGGATTTCTGGTGGAGACCATTTCTTGGTTAAAAACTCGTACAGTGTTAGCCTTCGATATTATTGAAAATGGTCGTTCATGGCTATTTTCGGCAAAATGGGGGTTGTGTGGCCATTGATCATCGACCAGACGCTCATACACCTCACCCCACATATGTTTCCTTGCCATAGATCACATTCTTGGATTTCTGGTGGAGACCATTTCTTGGTCAAAAATCCGTAGGTGTTAGCCTTCGGTATTATTGAAAATGGTCGTTCATGGCTATTTTCGACAAAAATGGGGGTTGTGTGGCCATTGATCGTCGACCAGAGGCTCATACACCTCACCCCACATATGTTTCCTTTCCATAGATCACATTCTTGGATTTCTGGTGGAGACCATTTCTTGGGCAAAAATCCGAATGTGTTAGCCTTTGGTATTTTTGAAAATGGTCATTCATGGCTATTTTCGACAAAAATGGGGGTTGTGTGGCCATTAATCTTCGACCAGAGGCTCATACACCTCACTACACATATGTTTCCTTGCCATAGATCACATTCTTGGATTTATGGTGGAGACCATTTCTTGGTCAAAAATCCGTAGGTGTTAGCCTTCAGTGTCATTGAAAATGGTCGTTCATGGCTATTTTCGACAAAAATGGGGGTTGTGTGGCCATTGATCATCGACCAGAGGCTCATACACCTCACCCCACATATGTTTCCTTGCCATAGATCACATTCTTGGATTTCTGGTGGAGACCATTTCTTGGTCAAAAATCCGTAGGTCTTAGCCTCTAGTATTATTGAAAATGGTCGCTCATGGCTATTTTCATAAAAAATGGGGGTTGTGTGGCCATTGATCATCGACCAAGCCATGAACGACCATTTTCAAAAATACCAAAGGCTAACACGTACGGATTTTTGACCAAGAAATGGTCTCCACCAGAAATCCAAGAATGTGATCTATGGCAAGGAAACATATGTGGGGTGAGGTGTATGAGCCTCTGGTCGATGATCAATGGCCACACAACCCCCATTTTTGTCGAAAATAGCCATGAATGACCATTTACAATAATACCGAAGGCTAACACCTACGGATTTTTGACCAAGAAATGGTCTCCACCAGAAATCCAAGAATGTGATCTATGGCAAGGAAACATATGTGGGGTGAGGTGTATGAGCCTCTGGTCGACGATCAATGGCCACACAACCCCCATTTTTGCCGAAAATAGCCATGAATGACCATTTTCAAAAATACCAAAGGCTAACACGTACGGATTTTTAACCAAGAAATGGTCTCCACCAGAAATCCAAGAATGTGATCTATGGCAAGGAAACATATGTGGGGTGAGGTTTATGAGCCTCTGGTCGATGATCAATGGCCACACAACCCCCATTTTGCCGAAAATAGCCATGAACGACCATTTTCAATAATACCGAAGGCTAACACCTACGGATTTTTGACCAAGAAATGGTCTCCACCAGAAATCCAAGAATGTGATCTATGGCAAGGAAACATATGTGGGGTGAGATTTATGAGCCTCTAGTCGATGATAAATGGCCACACAACCCCCATTTTTTTATGAAAATAGCCATGAGCGACCATTTTCAGTAATATTAGAGGCTAAGACCTACGGATTTTTGACCAAGAAATGGTCTCCACCAGAAATCCAAGAATGTGATCTATGGCAAGGAAACATATGTGGGGTGAGGTGTATGAGCCTCTGGTCGATGATCAATGGCCACAAAACCCCCATTTTTGTCGAAAATAGCCATGAATGACCATTTCTTGGTTAAAAATCCGTACGTGTTAGCCTTCGGTATTATTGTAAATGGTCGTTCATGGCTATTTTCGACAAAAATGGGGGTTGTGTGGCCATTGATCATCGACCAGACGCTCATACACCTCACCCCACATATGTTTCCTTGCCATAGATCACATTCTTGAATGGTCATTCATGGCTATTTTCGACAAAAATGGGGGTTGTGTGGCAATTGATCATCGACCAGAGGCTCATACACCTCACCCCACATATGTTTCCTTGCCATAGATCACATTCTTGGATTTCTGGTGGAGACCATTTCTTGGTTAAAAAGTCCGTACGTGTTAGCCTTCGGTATTATTGAAAATGGTCGTTCATGGCTATTTTCGACAAAAATGGGGGTTGTGTGGCCATTGATCATCGACCAGACGCTCATACACCTCACCCCACATATGTTTCCTTGCCATAGATCACATTCTTGGATTTCTGGTGGAGACCATTTCATGGTCAAAAATCCATAGGTGTTAGCCTTCGGTATTATTGAAAATGGTCGTTCATGGCTATTTTCGACAAAAATGGGGGTTGTGTGGCCATTGATCATCGACCAGACGCTCATACACCTCACCCCACATATGTTTCCTTGCCATAGATCACATTCTTGGATTTCTGGTGGAGACCATTTCTTGGTCAAAAATCCGTAGGTCTTAGCCTCTAGTATTATTGAAAATGGTCGCTCATGGCTATTTTCATAAAAAATGGGGGTTGTGTGGCCATTGATCATCGACCAAGCCATGAACGACCATTTTCAAAAATACCAAAGGCTAACACGTACGGATTTTTGACCAAGAAATGGTCTCCACCAGAAATCCAAGAATGTGATCTATGGCAAGGAAACATATGTGGGGTGAGGTGTATGAGCCTCTGGTCGATGATCAATGGCCACACAACCCCCATTTTTGTCGAAAATAGCCATGAATGACCATTTACAATAATACCGAAGGCTAACACCTACGGATTTTTGACCAAGAAATGGTCTCCACCAGAAATCCAAGAATGTGATCTATGGCAAGGAAACATATGTGGGGTGAGGTGTATGAGCCTCTGGTCGACGATCAATGGCCACACAACCCCCATTTTTGCCGAAAATAGCCATGAATGACCATTTTCAAAAATACCAAAGGCTAACACGTACGGATTTTTAACCAAGAAATGGTCTCCACCAGAAATCCAAGAATGTGATCTATGGCAAGGAAACATATGTGGGGTGAGGTTTATGAGCCTCTGGTCGATGATCAATGGCCACACAACCCCCATTTTGCCGAAAATAGCCATGAACGACCATTTTCAATAATACCGAAGGCTAACACCTACGGATTTTTGACCAAGAAATGGTCTCCACCAGAAATCCAAGAATGTGATCTATGGCAAGGAAACATATGTGGGGTGAGATTTATGAGCCTCTAGTCGATGATAAATGGCCACACAACCCCCATTTTTTTATGAAAATAGCCATGAGCGACCATTTTCAGTAATATTAGAGGCTAAGACCTACGGATTTTTGACCAAGAAATGGTCTCCACCAGAAATCCAAGAATGTGATCTATGGCAAGGAAACATATGTGGGGTGAGGTGTATGAGCCTCTGGTCGATGATCAATGGCCACAAAACCCCCATTTTTGTCGAAAATAGCCATGAATGACCATTTCTTGGTTAAAAATCCGTACGTGTTAGCCTTCGGTATTATTGAAAATGGTCGTTCATTGCTATTTTCGACAAAAATGGGGGTTGTGTGGCCATTGATCATCGACCAGACGCTCATACACCTCACCCCACATATGTTTCCTTGCCATAGATCACATTCTTGGATTTCTGGTGGAGACCATTTCATGGTCAAAAATCCATAGGTGTTAGCCTTCGGTATTATTGAAAATGGTCGTTCATGGCTATTTTCGACAAAAATGGGGGTTGTGTGGCCATTGATCATCGACCAGACGCTCATACACCTCACCCCACATATGTTTCCTTGCCATAGATCACATTCTTGGATTTCTGGTGGAGACCATTTCTTGGTCAAAAATCCGTAGGTCTTAGCCTCTAGTATTATTGAAAATGGTCGCTCATGGCTATTTTCATAAAAAATGGGGGTTGTGTGGCCATTGATCATCGACCTAGCCATGAACGACCATTTTCAAAAATACCAAAGGCTAACACGTACGGATTTTTGACCAAGAAATGGTCTCCACCAGAAATCCAAGAATGTGATCTATGGCAAGGAAACATATGTGGGGTGAGGTGTATGAGCCTCTGGTCGATGATCAATGGCCACACAACCCCCATTTTTGTCGAAAATAGCCATGAATGACCATTTACAATAATACCGAAGGCTAACACCTACGGATTTTTGACCAAGAAATGGTCTCCACCAGAAATCCAAGAATGTGATCTATGGCAAGGAAACATATGTGGGGTGAGGTGTATGAGCCTCTGGTCGACGATCAATGGCCACACAACCCCCATTTTTGCCGAAAATAGCCAAGAATGACCATTTTCAAAAATACCAAATGCTAACACGTACGGATTTTTAACCAAGAAATGGTCTCCACCAAAAATCCAAGAATGTGATCTATGGCAAGGAAACATATGTGGGGTGAGGTTTATGAGCCTCTGGTCGATGATCAATGGCCACACAACCCCCATTTTGCCGAAAATAGCCATGAACGACCATTTTCAATAATACCGAAGGCTAACACCTACGGATTTTTGACCAAGAAATGGTCTCCACCAGAAATCCAAGAATGTGATCTATGGCAAGGAAACATATGTGGGGTGAGATTTATGAGCCTCTAGTCGATGATAAATGGCCACACAACCCCCATTTTTTTATGAAAATAGCCATGAGCGACCATTTTCAGTAATATTAGAGGCTAAGACCTACGGATTTTTGACCAAGAAATGGTCTCCACCAGAAATCCAAGAATGTGATCTATGGCAAGGAAACATATGTGGGGTGAGGTGTATGAGCCTCTGGTCGATGATCAATGGCCACAAAACCCCCATTTTTGTCGAAAATAGCCATGAATGACCATTTCTTGGTTAAAAATCCGTACGTGTTAGCCTTCGGTATTATTGTAAATGGTCGTTCATGGCTATTTTCGACAAAAATGGGGGTTGTGTGGCCATTGATCATCGACCAGACGCTCATACACCTCACCCCACATATGTTTCCTTGCCATAGATCACATTCTTGAATGGTCATTCATGGCTATTTTCGACAAAAATGGGGGTTGTGTGGCAATTGATCATCGACCAGAGGCTCATACACCTCACCCCACATATGTTTCCTTGCCATAGATCACATTCTTGGATTTCTGGTGGAGACCATTTCTTGGTTAAAAATCCGTACGTGTTAGCCTTCGGTATTATTGAAAATGGTCGTTCATGGCTATTTTCGACAAAAATGGGGGTTGTGTGGCCATTGATCATCGACCAGACGCTCATACACCTCACCCCACATATGTTTCCTTGCCATAGATCACATTCTTGGATTTCTGGTGGAGACCATTTCTTGGTCAAAAATCCGTAGGTGTTAGCCTTCGGTATTATTGAAAATGGTCGTTCATGGCTATTTTCGACAAAAATGGGGGTTGTGTGGCCATTGATCATCGACCAGACGCTCATACACCTCACCCCACATATGTTTCCTTGCCATAGATCATATTCTTGGATTTCTGGTGGAGACCATTTCTTGGTCAAAAATCCGTAGGTGTTAGCCTTCGGTATTATTGAAAATGGTCGCTCATGGCTATTTTCGACAAAAATGGGGGTTGTGTGGCCATTGATCATCGACCAGACGCTCATACACCTCACCCCACATATGTTTCCTTGCCATAGATCACATTCTTGGATTTCTGGTGGAGACCATTTCTTGGTCTAAAATCCGTAGGTGTTAGCCTCTAGTATTATTGAAAATGGTCGCTCATGGCTATTTTCATGGTCGCTCATGGCTATTTTCATAAAAAATGGGGGTTGTGTGGCCATTTATCATCGACTAGAGGCTCATAAACCTCACCCCACATATGTTTCCTTGCCATAGATTACATTCTTGGATTTCTGGTGGAAACCATTTCTTGGTTAAAAACTCGTACGTGTTAGCCTTCGGTATTATTGAAAATGGTCATTCATGGCTATTTTCGGCAAAATGGGGGTTGTGTGGCCATTGATCATCGACCAGACGCTCATACACCTCACCCCACATATGTTTCCTTGCCATAGATCACATTCTTGGATTTCTAGTGGAGACCATTTCTTGGTCTAAAATCCGTAGGTGTTAGCCTCTAGTATTATTGAAAATGGTCGCTCATGGCTATTTTCAAGGTCGCTCATGGCTATTTTCATAAAAAATGGGGGTTGTGTGGCCATTTATCATCGACTAGAGGCTCATAAACCTCACCCCACATATGTTTCCTTGCCATAGATTACATTCTGGATTTCTGGTGGAAACCATTTCTTGGTTAAAAACTCGTACGTGTTAGCCTTCGGTATTATTGAAAATGGTCATTTATGGCTATTTTCGGCAAAATGGGGGTTGTCTGGCCATTGATCGTCGACCAGAGGCTCATACACCTCACCCCACATATGTTTCCTTGTCGTAGATCACATTCTTGGATTTCTGGTGGAGACCATTTCTTGGTCAAAAATCCGTAGGTGTTAGCCTTCGATATTATTGAAAATGGTCGTTCATGGCTATTTTCGACAAAAATGGGGGTTGTGTGGCCATTGATCATCGACCAGAGGCTCATACACCTCACCCCACATATGTTTCCTTGCCATAGATCACATTCTTGGATTTCTGGTGGAGACCATTTCTTGGTCAAAAATCCGTAGGTGTTAGCCTTCGGTATTATTGAAAATGGTCGTTCATGGCTATTTTCGACAAAAATGGGGGTTGTGTGGCCATTGATCATCGACCAGAGGCTCATACACCTCACCCCACATATGTTTCCTTGCCATAGATCACATTCTTGGATTTCTGGTGGAGACCATTTCTTGGTCAAAAATCCGTAGGTGTTAGCCTTCGGTATTGTTGAAAATGGTCGTTCATGGCTATTTTCGACAAAAATGGGGGTTGTGTGGCCATTGATCATCGACCAGACGCTCATACACCTCACCCCACATATGTTTCCTTGCCATAGATCACATTCTTGGATTTCTGGTGGAGACCATTTCTTGGTCTAAAATCCGTAGGTGTTAGCCTCTAGTATTATTGAAAATGGTCGCTCATGGCTATTTTCAAGGTCGCTCATGGCTATTTTCATAAAAAATGGGGGTTGTGTGGCCATTTATCATCGACTAGAGGCTCATAAACCTCACCCCACATATGTTTCCTTGCCATAGATTACATTCTTGGATTTCTGGTGGAAACCATTTCTTGGTTAAAAACTCGTACGTGTTAGCCTTCGGTATTATTGAAAATGGTCATTCATGGCTATTTTCGGCAAAATGGGGGTTGTGTGGCCATTGATCATCGACCAGACGCTCATACACCACACCCCACATATGTTTCCTTGCCATAGATCACATTCTTGGATTTCTAGTGGAGACCATTTCTTGGTTAAAAATCCGTACGTGTTAGCCTTTGGTATTTTTGAAAATGGTCATTCATGGCTATTTTCGACAAAAATGGGGGTTGTGTGGCCATTGATCATCGACTAGAGGCTCATACACCTCACCCCACATATGTTTCCTTGCCATAGATCACATTCTTGGATTTCTGGTGGAGACCATTTCTTGGTCAAAAATCCGTAGGTGTTAGCCTTCGGTATTATTGAAAATGGTCGTTCATGGCTATTTTCGACAAAAATGGGGGTTGTGTGGCCATTGATCATCGACCAGACGCTCATACACCTCACCCCACATATGTTTCCTTGCCATAGATCACATTCTTGGATTTCTGGTGGAGACCATTTCTTGGTCTAAAATCCGTAGGTGTTAGCCTCTAGTATTATTGAAAATGGTCGCTCATGGCTATTTTCAAGGTCGCTCATGGCTATTTTCATAAAAAATGGGGGTTGTGTGGTCATTTATCATCGACTAGAGGCTCATAAACCTCACCCCACATATGTTTCCTTGCCATAGATTACATTCTTGGATTTCTGGTGGAAACCATTTCTTGGTTAAAAACTCGTACGTGTTAGCCTTCGGTATTATTGAAAATGGTCATTCATGGCTATTTTCGGCAAAATGGGGGTTGTGTGGCCATTGATCGTCGACCAGAGGCTCATACACCTCACCCCACATATGTTTCCTTGTCGTAGATCACATTCTTGGATTTCTGGTGGAGACCATTTCTTGGTCAAAAATCCGTAGGTGTTAGCCTTCGATATTATTGAAAATGGTCGTTCATGGCTATTTTCGACAAAAATGGGGGTTATGTGGCCATTGATCATCGACTAGAGGCTCATACACCTCACCCCACATATGTTTCCTTGCCATAGATCACATTCTTGGATTTCTGGTGGAGACCATTTCTTGGTCAAAAATCCGTAGGTGTTAGCCTTCGGTATTATTGTAAATGGTCATTCATGGCTATTTTCGACAAAAATGGGGGTTGTGTGGCCATTGATCATCGAGCAGAGGCTCATACACCTCACCCCACATATGTTTCCTTGCCATAGATCACATTCTTGGATTTCTGGTGGAGACCATTTCTTGGTCAAAAATCTGTAGGTCTTAGCCTCTAATATTATTGAAAATGGTCGCTCATGGCTATTTTCATAAAAAAATGGGGGTTGTGTGGCCATTGATCATCGACCAGACGCTCATACACCTCACCCCACATATGTTTCCTTGCCATAGATCACATTCTTGGATTTCTGGTGGAGACCATTTCTTGGTCTAAAATCCGTAGGTGTTAGCCTCTAGTATTATTGAAAATGGTCGCTCATGGCTATTTTCAAGGTCGCTCATGGCTATTTTCATAAAAAATGGGGGTTGTGTGGCCATTTATCATCGACTAGAGGCTCATAAACCTCACCCCACATATGTTTCCTTGCCATAGATTACATTCTTGGATTTCTGGTGGAAACCATTTCTTGGTTAAAAACTCGTACGTGTTAGCCTTCGGTATTATTGAAAATGGTCATTCATGGCTATTTTCCGCAAAATGGGGGTTGTGTGGCCATTGATCGTCAACCAGAGGCTCATACACCTCACCCCACATATGTTTCCTTGTCGTAGATCACATTCTTGGATTTCTGGTGGAGACCATTTCTTGGTCAAAAATCCGTAGGTGTTAGCCTTCGATATTATTGAAAATGGTCGTTCATGGCTATTTTCGACAAAAATGGGGGTTGTGTGGCCATTGATCATCGACCAGAGGCTCATACACCTCACCCCACATATGTTTCCTTGCCATAGATCACATTCTTGGATTTCTGGTCGAGACCATTTCTTGGTCAAAAATCCGTAGGTGTTAGCCTTCGGTATTATTGAAAATGGTCGTTCATGGCTATTTTCGACAAAAATGGGGGTTGTGTGGCCATTGATCATCGACCAGAGGCTCATACACCTCACCCCACATATGTTTCCTTGCCATAGATCACATTCTTGGATTTCTGGTGGAGACCATTTCTTGGTCAAAAATCCGTAGGTGTTAGCCTTCGGTGTTATTGAAAATGGTCGTTCATGGCTATTTTCGACAAAAATGGGGGTTGTGTGGCCATTGATCATCGACCAGACGCTCATACACCTCACCCCACATATGTTTCCTTGCCATAGATCACATTCTTGGATTTCTGGTGGAGACCATTTCTTGGTCTAAAATCCGTAGGTGTTAGCCTCTAGTATTATTGAAAATGGTCGCTCATGGCTATTTTCAAGGTCGCTCATGGCTATTTTCATAAAAAATGGGGGTTGTGTGGCCATTTATCATCGACTAGAGGCTCATAAACCTCACCCCACATATGTTTCCTTGCCATAGATCACATTCTTGGATTTCTGGTGGTGACCATTTCTTGGTCAAAAATCCGTAGGTGTTAGCCTTCGGTATTATTGTAAATGGTCATTCATGGCTATTTTCGACAAAAATGGGGGTTGTGTGGCCATTGATCATCGACCAGAGGCTAATACACCTCACGCCACATATGTTTCCTTGCCATAGATCACATTCTTGGATTTCTGGTGGAGACCATTTCTTGGTCAAAAATCCGTAGGTCTTAGCCTCTAATATTATTGAAAATGGTCGCTCATGGCTATTTTCATAAAAAATGGGGGTTGTGTGGCCATTGATCATCGACTAGACGCTCATACACCTCACCCCACATATGTTTCCTTGCCATAGATCACATTCTTGGATTTCTGGTGGAGACCATTTCTTGGTCTAAAATCCGTAGGTGTTAGCCTCTAGTATTATTGAAAATGGTCGCTCATGGCTATTTTCAAGGTCGCTCATGGCTATTTTCATAAAAATGGGGGTTGTGTGGCCATTTATCATCGACTAGAGGCTCATAAACCTCACCCCACATATGTTTCCTTGCCATAGATTACATTCTTGGATTTCTGGTGGAAACCATTTCTTGGTTAAAAACTCGTACGTGTTAGCCTTCGGTATTATTGAAAATGGTCATTCATGGCTATTTTCGGCAAAATGGGGGTTGTGTGGCCATTGATCGTCGACCAGAGGCTCATACACCTCACCCTACATATGTTTCCTTGTCGTAGATCACATTCTTGGATTTCTGGTGGAGACCATTTCTTGGTCAAAAATCCGTAGGTGTTAGCCTTCGATATTATTGAAAATGGTCGTTCATGGCTATTTTCGACAAAAATGGGGGTTGTGTGGCCATTGATCATCGACCAGAGGCTCATACACCTCACCCCACATATGTTTCCTTGCCATAGATCACATTCTTGGATTTCTGGTGGAGACCATTTCTTGGTCAAAAATCCGTAGGTGTTAGCCTTCGGTATTATTGAAAATGGTCGTTCATGGCTATTTTCGACAAAAATGGGGGTTGTGTGGCCATTGATCATCGACCAGAGGCTCATACACCTCACCCCACATATGTTTCCTTGCCATAGATCACATTCTTGGATTTCTGGTGGAGACCATTTCTTGGTCAAAAATCCGTAGGTGTTAGCCTTCGGTATTATTGAAAATGGTCGTTCATGGCTATTTTCGACAAAAATGGGGGTTGTGTGGCCATTGATCATCGACCAGACGCTCATACACCTCACCCCACATATGTTTCCTTGCCATAGATCACATTCTTGGATTTCTGGTGGAGACCATTTCTTGGTCTAAAATCCGTAGGTGTTAGCCTCTAGTATTATTGAAAATGGTCGCTCATGGCTATTTTCAAGGTCGCTCATGGCTATTTTCATAAAAAATGGGGGTTGTGTGGCCATTTATCATCGACTAGAGGCTCATAAACCTCACCCCACATATGTTTCCTTGCCATAGATCACATTCTTGGATTTCTAGTGGAAACCATTTCTTGGTCAAAAACCCGTAGGTGTTAGCCTTCGGTATTATTGAAAATGGTCGTTCATGGCTATTTTCGACAAAAATGGGGGTTGTGTGGCCATTGATCATCGACCAGAGGCTCATACACCTCACCCCACATATGTTTCCTTGCCATAGATCACTTTCTTGGATTTCTGGTGGAGACCATTTCTTGGTCAAAAATCCGTAGGTGTTAGCCTTCGGTATTATTGAAAATGGTCGTTCATGGCTATTTTCGACAAAAATGGGGGTTGTGTGGCCATTGATCATCGACCAGAGGCTCATACACCTCACCCCACATATGTTTCCTTGCCATAGATCACATTCTTGGATTTCTGGTGGAGACCATTTCTTGGTCAAAAATCCGTAGGTGTTAGCCTTCGGTATTATTGAAAATGGTCGTTCATGGCTATTTTCGACAAAAATGGGGGTTGTGTGGCCATTGATCATCGACCAGACGCTCATACACCTCACCCCACATATGTTTCCTTGCCATAGATCACATTCTTGGATTTCTGGTGGAGACCATTTCTTGGTCAAAAATCCGTAGGTGTTAGCCTTCGGTATTATTGAAAATGGTCGTTCATGGCTATTTTCGACAAAAATGGGGGTTGTGTGGCCATTGATCATCGACCAGACGCTCATACACCTCACCCCACATATGTTTCCTTGCCATAGATCACATTCTTGGATTTCTGGTGGACACCATTTCTTGGTCTAAAATCCGTAGGTGTTAGCCTCTAGTATTATTGAAAATGGTCGCTCATGGCTATTCCACACAACCCCCATTTTGCCGAAAATAGCCATGAATGACCATTTTCAATAATTCCCAAGGCTAACACCTACGGATTTTTGACCAAGAAATGGTCTCCACCAGAATTCCAAGAATGTAATCTATGGCAAGGAAACATATGTGGGGTGAGGTTTATGAGCCTCTAGTCAATGATAAATGGCCACACAACCCCCATTTTTTATGAAAATAGCCATGAGCGACCTTGAAAATAGCCATGAGCGACCATTTTCAATAATACTAGAGGCTAACACCTACGGATTTTAGACCAAGAAATGGTCTCCACCAGAAATCCAAGAATGTGATCTACGACAAGGAAACATATGTGGGGTGAGGTGTATGAGCCTCTAGTCGATGATCAATGGCCACACAACCCCCATTTTGCTGAAAATAGCCATGAACGACCATTTTCAATAATACCGAAGGCTAACACGTACGGATTTTTAACCAAGAAATGGTATCCACTAGAAATCCAAGAATATGAACCATGGAAAGGAAACATATATGGGGTGAGGTGTACGAGCCTCTGGTCGATGATCAATGGCCACACAACCCCCATTTTTGTCGAAAATAGCCATGAACGACCATTTTCAATAATATCGAAGGCTAACACCTACGGATTTTTGACCAAGAAATGGTCTCCACCAGAAATCCAAGAATGTGATCTATGGCAAGGAAACATATGTGGGGTGAGGTGTATGAGCCTCTAGTCAATGATCAATGGCCACACAACCCCCATTTTTGTCGAAAATAGCCATGAATGACCATTTTCAAAAATACCAAAGGCTAACACGTACAGATTTTTGACCAAGAAATGGTCTCCACCAGAAATCCAAGAATGTGATCTATGGCAAGGAAACGTATGTGGGGTGAGGTGTACGAGCCTCTGGTCGATGATCAATGGCCACACAACCCCCATTTTGCCGAAAATAGCCATGAACGACCATTTTCAATAATACCGAAGGCTAACACCTACGGATTTTTGACCAAGAAATGGTCTCCACCAGAAATCCAAGAATGTGATCTATGGCAAGGAAACATATGTGGGGTGAGGTGTATGAGCCTCTGGTCGACGAATAATGGCCACACAACCCTAATTTTTGTCGAAAATAGCCATGAACGACCATTTTCAATGACACTGAAGGCTAACACGTACGGATTTTTGACCAAGAAATGGTCTCCACCATAAATCCAAGAATGTGATCTATGGCAAGGAAACATATGTGGGGTGAGGTGTATGAGCCTCTGGTCGATGATCAATGGCCACACAACCCCCATTTTTTGTCGAAAATAGCCATGAACGACCATTTTCAATAATATCGAAGGCTAACACGTACGAGTTTTTAACCAAGAAATGGTTTCCACCAGAAATCCAAGAATGTAATCTATGGCAAGGAAACATATGTGGGGTGAGGTGTATGAGCCTCTGGTCGATGATAAATGGCCACACAACCCCCATTTTTATGAAAATAGCCATGAGCGACCTTGAAAATAGCCATGAGCGACCATTTTCAATAATACTAGAGGCTAACACCTACGGATTTTAGACCAAGAAATGGTCTCCACCAGAAATCCAAAAATGTGATCTATGGCAAGGAAACATATGTGGGGTGAGGTGTATGAGCATCTGGTCGATGATCAATGGCCACACAACCCCCATTTTTGTCGAAAATAGCCATGAACGACCATTTTCAATAATACCGAAGGCTAACACCTACGGATTTTTGACCAAGAAATGGTCTCCACCAGAAATCCAAGAATGTGATCTATGGCAAGGAAACATATGTGGGGTGAGGTGTATGAGCCTCTGGTCGATGATCAATGGCCACACAACCCCCATTTTTGTCGAAAATAGCCATGAATGACCATTTACAATAATACCGAAGGCTAACACCTGCGGATTTTTGACCAAGAAATGGTCTCCACCAGAAATCCAGGAATGTGATCTATGTCTAGGAAACATATGTGGGGTGAGGTGTATGAGCCTCTGGTCGATTATCAATGGCCATACAACCCTAATTTTTGTAGCCATGAGACTGAAATAGCCATGAAGCGACCATTTTCAATGACTACTAGAGGCTAACACCGTACGGATTTTTAGACCAAGAAATGGTCTCCACCAGAAATCCAAGAATGTGATCTACGACAAGGAAACATATGTGGGGTGAGGTGTATGAGCCTCTAGTCGATGATCAATGGCCACACAACCCCCATTTTGCTGAAAATAGCCATGAACGACCATTTTCAATAATACCGAAGGCTAACACGTACGGAGTTTTTAACCAAGAAATGGTATCCACTAGAAATCCAAGAATATGAACCATGGAAAGGAAACATATATGGGGTGAGGTGTACGAGCCTCTGGTCGATGATCAATGGCCACACAACCCCCATTTTTGTCGAAAATAGCCATGAACGACCATTTTCAATAATATCGAAGGCTAACACCTACGGATTTTTGACCAAGAAATGGTCTCCACCAGAAATCCAAGAATGTGATCTATGGCAAGGAAACATATGTGGGGTGAGGTGTATGAGCCTCTAGTCGATGATCAATGGCCACACAACCCCCATTTTTGTCGAAAATAGCCATGAATGACCATTTTCAAAAATACCAAAGGCTAACACGTACAGATTTTTGACCAAGAAATGGTCTCCACCAGAAATCCAAGAATGTGATCTATGGCAAGGAAACGTATGTGGGGTGAGGTGTACGAGCCTCTGGTCGATGATCAATGGCCACACAACCCCCATTTTGCCGAAAATAGCCATGAACGACCATTTTCAATAATACCGAAGGCTAACACCTACGGATTTTTGACCAAGAAATGGTCTCCACCAGAAATCCAAGAATGTGATCTATGGCAAGGAAACATATGTGGGGTGAGGTGTATGAGCCTCTGGTCGACGATCAATGGCCACACAACCCTAATTTTTGTCGAAAATAGCCATGAACGACCATTTTCAATGACACTGAAGGCTAACACGTACGGATTTTTGACCAAGAAATGGTCTCCACCATAAATCCAAGAATGTGATCTATGGCAAGGAAACATATGTGGGGTGAGGTGTATGAGCCTCTGGTCGATGATCAATGGCCACACAACCCCCATTTTTGTCGAAAATAGCCATGAACGACCATTTTCAATAATATCGAAGGCTAACACGTACGAGTTTTTAACCAAGAAATGGTTTCCACCAGAAATCCAAGAATGTAATCTATGGCAAGGAAACATATGTGGGGTGAGGTGTATGAGCCTCTGGTCGATGATAAATGGCCACACAACCCCCATTTTTATGAAAATAGCCATGAGCGACCTTGAAAATAGCCATGAGCGACCATTTTCAATAATACTAGAGGCTAACACCTACGGATTTTAGACCAAGAAATGGTCTCCACCAGAAATCCAAGAATGTGATCTATGGCAAGGAAACATATGTGGGGTGAGGTGTATGAGCATCTGGTCGATGATCAATGGCCACACAACCCCCATTTTTGTCGAAAATAGCCATGAACGACCATTTTCAATAATACCGAAGGCTAACACCTACGGATTTTTGACCAAGAAATGGTCTCCACCAGAAATCCAAGAATGTGATCTATGGCAAGGAAACCATATGTGGGGTGAGGTGTATGAGCCTCTGGTCGATGATCAATGGCCACACAACCCCCATTTTTGTCGAAAATAGCCATGAATGACCATTTACAATAATACCGAAGGCTAACACCTACGGATTTTTGACCAAGAAATGGTCTCCACCAGAAATCCAGGAATGTGATCTATGGCTAGGAAACATATGTGGGGTGAGGTGTATGAGCCTCTGGTCGATTATCAATGGCCATACAACCCTAATTTTTGTCGAAAATAGCCATGAACGACCATTTTCAATGACACTGAAGGCTAACACGTACGGATTTTTGACCAAGAAATGGTCTCCACCAGAAATCCAAGAATGTGATCTACGACAAGGAAACATATGTGGGGTGAGGTGTATGAGCCTCTGGTCGACGATCAATGGCCACACAACCCCCATTTTGCCGAAAATAGCCATGCGTAGGTCTTAGCCTCTAGTATTATTGAAAATGGTCGCTCATGGCTATTTTCAAGGTCGCTCATGGCTATTTTCATAAAAAATGGGGGTTGTGTGGCCATTTATCATCGACTAGAGGCTCATAAACCTCACCCCACATATGTTTCCTTGTCGTAGATCACATTCTTGGATTTCTGGTGGAGACCATTTCTTGGTCAAAAATCCGTAGGTCTTAGCCTCTAGTATTATTGAAAATGGTCGCTCATGGCTATTTTCATAAAAAATGGGGGTTGTGTGGCCATTGATCATCGACCAAGCCATGAACGACCATTTTCAAAAATACCAAAGGCTAACACGTACGGATTTTTGACCAAGAAATGGTCTCCACCAGAAATCCAAGAATGTGATCTATGGCAAGGAAACATATGTGGGGTGAGGTTTATGAGCCTCTAGTCGATGATAAATGGCCACACAACCCCCATTTTTTATGAAAATAGCCATGAGCGACCTTGAAAATAGCCATGAGCGACCATTTTCAATAATACTAGAGGCTAACACCTACGGATTTTAGACCAAGAAATGGTCTCCACCAGAAATCCAAGAATGTGATCTATGGAAAGGAAAGATATGTGGGGTGAGGTGTATGAGCGTCTGGTCGATGATCAATGGCCACACAACCCCCATTTTTGTACGAAAATAGCCATGAACGACCATTTTCAATAATACCGAAGGCTAACACCTACGGATTTTTGACCAAGAAATGGTCTCCACCAGAAATCCAAGAATGTGATCTATGGCAAGGAAACATATGTGGGGTGAGGTGTATGAGCCTCTGGTCGATGATCAATGGCCACACAACCCCCATTTTTGTCGAAAATAGCCATGAATGATCATTTTCAAAAATACCAAAGGCTAACACATTCGGATTTTTGCCCAAGAAATGGTCTCCACCAGAAATCCAAGAATGTGATCTATGGCAAGGAAACATATGTGGGGTGAGGTGTAAGAGCCTCTGGTCGATGATCAATGGCCACACAACCCCCATTTTGCCGAAAATAGCCATGAACGACCATTTTCAATAATACCGAAGGCTAACACGTACGAGTTTTTAACCAAGAAATGGTCACCACCAGAAATCCAAGAATGTGATCTATGGCAAGGAAACATATGTGGGGTGAGGTGTACGAGCCTCTGGTCGATGATCAATGGCCACACAACCCCCATTTTGCCGAAAATAGCCATGAACGACCATTTTCAATAATACCGAAGGCTAACACGTACGAGTTTTTAACCAAGAAATGGTCTCCACCAGAAATCCAAGAATGTGATCTATGGCAAGGAAACATATGTGGGGTGAGGTGTATGAGCTTCTAGTCGATGATCAATGGCCACACAACTCCCATTTTGCCGAAAATAGCCATGAATGACCATTTTCAATAATACCGAAGGCTAACACGTACGAGTTTTTGACCAAGAAATGGTCTCCACCAGAAATCCAAGAATGTGATCTATGGCAAGGAAACATATGTGGGGTGAGGTGTATGAGCCTCTGGTCGATGATCAATGGCCACACAACCCCCATTTTTGTCGAAAATAGCCATGAACGACCATTTTCAATAATACCGAAGGCTAACACGTACGAGTTTTTGACCAAGAAATGGTCTCCACCAGAAATCCAAGAATGTGATCTATGGCAAGGAAACATATGTGTAGTGAGGTGTACGAGCCTCTGGTCGATGATCAATGGCCACACAACCCCCATTTTTGTCGAAAATAGCCATGAACGACCATTTTCAATAATACCGAAGGCTAACACCTACGGATTTTTGACCAAGAAATGGTCTCCACCAGAAATCCAAGAATGTGATCTATGGCAAGGAAACATATGTGTAGTGAGGTGTACGAGCCTCTGGTCGATGATCAATGGCCACACAACCCCCATTTTTGTCGAAAATAGCCATGAACGACCATTCTCAATAATATCGAAGGCTAACACCTACGGATTTTTGACCAAGAAATGGTCTCCACCAGAAATCCAAGAATGTGATCTATGGCAAGGAAACATATGTGGGGTGAGGTGTATGAGCCTCTGGTCGAAGATCAATGGCCACACAACCCCCATTTTTGTCGAAAATAGCCATGAACGACCATTTTCAATAATACCGAAGGCTAACACCTACGGATTTTTGACCAAGAAATGGTCTCCACTAGAAATCCAAGAATGTGATCTATGGCAAGGAAACATATGTGGGGTGAGGTGTATGAGCGTCTGGTCGATGATCAATGGCCACACAACCCCCATTTTTTATGAAAATAGCCATGAACGACCATTTTCAATAATACCGAAGGCTAACACCTACGATTTTTTGACCAAGAAATGGTCTCCACCAGAAAAACAAGAATGTGACCTATGGCAAGGAAACATATGTGGGGTGAGGTGTACGAGGCTCTGGTGTATGATCAATAGGCCACACAACCCCCATTTTTATGAAAATAGCCATGAGCGACCTTGAAAATAGCCATGAGCGACCATTTTCAATAATACTAGAGGCTAACACCTACGGATTTTAGACCAAGAAATGGTCTCCACCAGAAATCCAAGAATGTGATCTATGGCAAGGAAACATATGTGGGGTGAGGTGTATGAGCGTCTGGTCGATGATCAATGGCCACACAACCCCCATTTTTGTCGAAAATAGCCATGAACGACCATTTTCAATAATACCGAAGGCTAACACCTACGGATTTTTGACCAAGAAATGGTCCATTTTGCCGAAAATAGCCATAAATGACCATTTTCAATAATACCGAAGGCTAACACGTACGAGTTTTTAACCAAGAAATGGTCTCCACCAGAAATCTAAGAATGTGATCTATGGCAAGGAAACATATGTGGGGTGAGGTGTATGAGCCTCTAGTCGATGATCAATGGCCACACAACCCCCATTTTGCCGAAAATAGCCATGAATGACCATTTTCAATAATACCGAAGGCTAACACGTACGAGTTTTTGACCAAGAAATGGTCTCCACCAGAAATCCAAGAATGTGATCTATGGCAAGGAAACATATGTGGGGTGAGGTGTATGAGCCTCTGGTCGATGATCAATGGCCACACAACCCCCATTTTTGTCGAAAATAGCCATGAACGACCATTTTCAATAATACCGAAGGCTAACACGTACGAGTTTTTGACCAAGAAATGGTCTCCACCAGAAATCCAAGAATGTGATCTATGGCAAGGAAACATATGTGGGGTGAGGTGTATGAGCCTCTGGTCGAAGATCAATGGCCACACAACCCCCATTTTTGTCGAAAATAGCCATGAACGACCATTTTCAATAATACCGAAGGCTAACACCTACGGATTTTTGACCAAGAAATGGTCTCCACTAGAAATCCAAGAATGTGATCTATGGCAAGGAAACATATGTGGGGTGAGGTGTATGAGCGTCTGGTCGATGATGAATGGCCACACAACCCCCATTTTTTATGAAAATAGCCATGAACGACCATTTTCAATAATACCGAAGGCTAACACCTACGATTTTTTGACCAAGAAATGGTCTCCACCAGAAAAACAAGAATGTGACCTATGGCAAGGAAACATATGTGGGGTGAGGTGTACGAGGCTCTGGTGTATGATCAATGGCCACACAACCCCCATTTTTATGAAAATAGCAATGAGCGACCTTGAAAATAGCCATGAGCGACCATTTTCAATAATACTAGAGGCTAACACCTACGGATTTTAGACCAAGAAATGGTCTCCACCAGAAATCCAAGAATGTGATCTATGGCAAGGAAACATATGTGGGGTGAGGTGTATGAGCAGTCTGGTCGATGATCAATGGCCACACAACCCCCATTTTTGTCGAAAATAGCCATGAACGACCATTTTCAATAATACCGAAGGCTAACACCTACGGATTTTTGACCAAGAAATGGTCCATTTTGCCGAAAATAGCCATAAATGACCATTTTCAATAATACCGAAGGCTAACACGTACGAGTTTTTAACCAAGAAATGGTCTCCACCAGAAATCCAAGAATGTGATCTATGGCAAGGAAACATATGTGGGGTGAGGTGTATGAGCCTCTAGTCGATGATCAATGGCCACACAACCCCCATTTTGCCGAAAATAGCCATGAATGACCATTTTCAATAATACCGAAGGCTAACACGTACGAGTTTTTGACCAAGAAATGGTCTCCACCAGAAATCCAAGAATGTGATCTATGGCAAGGAAACATATGTGGGGTGAGGTGTATGAGCCTCTGGTCGATGATCAATGGCCACACAACCCCCATTTTTGTCGAAAATAGCCATGAACGACCATTTTCAATAATACCGAAGGCTAACACGTACGAGTTTTTGACCAAGAAATGGTCTCCACCAGAAATCCAAGAATGTGATCTATGGCAAGGAAACATATGTGTAGTGAGGTGTACGAGCCTCTGGTCGATGATCAATGGCCACACAACCCCCATTTTTGTCGAAAATAGCCATGAACGACCATTTTCAATAATACCGAAGGCTAACACCTACGGATTTTTGACCAAGAAATGGTCTCCACCAGAAATCCAAGAATGTGATCTATGGCAAGGAAACATATGTGTAGTGAGGTGTACGAGCCTATGGTCGATGATCAATGGCCACACAACCCCCATTTTTGTCGAAAATAGCCATGAACGACCATTCTCAATAATATCGAAGGCTAACACCTACGGATTTTTGACCAAGAAATGGTCTCCACCAGAAATCCAAGAATGTGATCTATGGCAAGGAAACATATGTGGGGTGAGGTGTATGAGCCTCTGGTCGAAGATCAATGGCCACACAACCCCCATTTTTGTCGAAAATAGCCATGAACGACCATTTTCAATAATACCGAAGGCTAACACCTACGGATTTTTGACCAAGAAATGGTCTCCACCAGAAATCCAAGAATGTGATCTATGGCAAGGAAACATATGTGGGGTGAGGTGTATGAGCGTCTGGTCGATGATCAATGGCCACACAACCCCCATTTTTTATGAAAATAGCCATGAACGACCATTTTCAATAATACCGAAGGCTAACACCTACGATTTTTTGACCAAGAAATGGTCTTCACCAGAAAAACAAGAATGTGACCTATGGCAAGGAAACATATGTGGGGTGAGGTGTACGAGGCTCTGGTGTATGATCAATGGCCACACAACCCCCATTTTTATGAAAATAGCCATGAGCGACCTTGAAAATAGCCATGAGCGACCATTTTCAATAATACTAGAGGCTAACACCTACGGATTTTAGACCAAGAAATGGTCTCCACCAGAAATCCAAGAATGTTATCTATGGCAAGGAAACATATGTGGGGTGAGGTGTATGAGCGTCTGGTCGATGATCAATGGCCACACAACCCCCATTTTTGTCGAAAATAGCCATGAATGACCATTTACAATAATACCGAAGGCTAACACCTACGGATTTTTGACCAAGAAATGGTCCATTTTGCCGAAAATAGCCATGAATGACCATTTTCAATAATACCGAAGGCTAACAAGTACGAGTTTTTAACCAAGAAATGGTCTCCACCAGAAATCCAAAATGTGATCTATGGCAAGGAAACATATGTGGGGTGAGGTGTATGAGCGTCTGGTCGATGATCAATGGCCACACAACCCCCATTTTGCCAAAAATAGCCATGAATGACCATTTTCAATAATACCGAAGGCCAACACCTACGGATTTTTGACCAAGAAATGGTCTCCACCAGAAATCCAAGAATGTGATCTATGGCAAGGAAACATATGTGGGGTGAGGTGTATGAGCCTCTGGTCGATGATCAATGGCCACACAACCCCCATTTTTTATGAAAATAGCCATGAGCGACCTTGAAAATAGCCATGAGCGACCATTTTCAATATTACTAGAGGCTAACACGTACGGATTTTTGACCAAGAAATGGTCTCCACCAGAAATCCAAGAATGTGATCTATGGCAAGGAAACATATGTGGGGTGAGGTGTATGAGCCTCTGGTCGATGATCAATGGCCACACAACCCCCATTTTTGTCGAAAATAGCCATGAACGACCATTTTCAATAATACCGAAGGCTAACACCTACGGATTTTTGACCAAGAAATGGTCTCCACCAGAAATCCAAGAATGTGATCTATGGCAAGGAAACATATGTGGGGTGAGGTGTATGAGCCTCTAGTCGATGATCAATGGCCACACAACCCCCATTTTTGTCGAAAATAGCCATGAATGACCATTTTCAAAAATACCAAAGGCTAACACGTACGGATTTTTAACTAAGAAATGGTCTCCACCAGAAATCCAAGAATGTGATCTATGGCAAGGAAACATATGTGGGGTGAGGTGTCCGAGCCTCTGGTCGATGATCAATGGCCACACAACCCCCATTTTGCCGAAAATAGCCATGAATGACCATTTTCAGTAATACCGAAGGCTAACACCTACGGATTTTTGACCAAGAAATGGTCTCCACCAGAAATCCAAGAATGTGATCTATGGCAAGGAAACATATGTGGGGTGAGGTGTATGAGCCTCTGGTCGATGATCAATGGCCACACAACCCCCATTTTTTATGAAAATAGCCATGAGCGACCTTGAAAATAGCCATGAGCGACCATTTTCAATAATACTAGAGGCTAACACGTACGGATTTTTGACCAAGAAATGGTCTCCACCAGAAATCCAAGAATGTGATCTATGGCAAGGAAACATATGTGGGGTGAGGTGTATAAGCCTCTGGTCGATGATCAATGGCCACACAACCCCCATTTTTTATGAAAATAGCCATGAACGACCATTGTCAAAAATACCAAAGTCTAACACCTACGGATTTTTGACCAAGAAATGGTCTCCACCAGAAATCCAAGAATGTGATCTATGGCAAGGAAACATATGTGGGGTGAGGTGTACGAGCCTCTGGTCGATGATCAATGGCCACAGAACCCCCATTTTGCCGAAAATAGCCATGAACGACCATTTTCAATAATACCGAAGGCTAACACCTACGAGTTTTTAACCAAGAAATGGTCTCCACCAGAAATCCAAGAATGTGATCTATGGCAAGGAAACATTTGTGTAGTGAGGTGTACGAGCCTCTGGTCGATGATCAATGGCCACACAACCCCCATTTTTGTCAAAAATAGCCATGAACGACCATTTTCAATAATATCGAAGGCTAACACCTACGGATTTTTGACCAAGAAATGGTCTCCACCAGAAATCTAAGAATGTGATCTATGGCAAGGAAACATATGTGGGGTGAGGTGTATGAGCCTCTGGTCGAAGATCAATGGCCACACAACCCCCATTTTTGTCGAAAATAGCCATGAACGACCATTTTCAATAATACCGAAGGCTAACACCTACGGATTTTTGAGCAAGAAATGGTCTCCACCAGAAATCCAAGAATGTGATCTATGGCAAGGAAACATATGTGGGGTGAGGTGTATGAGCGTCTGGTCGATGATCAATGGCCACACAACCCCCATTTTTTATGAAAATAGCCATGAACGACCATTTTCAATAATACCGAAGGCTAACACCTACGATTTTTTGACCAAGAAATGGTCTCCACCAGAAAAACAAGAATGTGACCTATGGCAAGGAAACATATGTGGGGTGAGGTGTACGAGGCTCTGGTGTATGATCAATGGCCACACAACCCCCATTTTTATGAAAATAGCCATGAGCGACCTTGAAAATAGCCATGAGCGACCATTTTCAATAATACTAGAGGCTAACACCTACGGATTTTAGACCAAGAAATGGTCTCCACCAGAAATCCAAGAATGTGATCTATGGCAAGGAAACATATGTGGGGTGAGGTGTATGAGCGTCTGGTCGATGATCAATGGCCACACAACCCCCATTTTTGTCGAAAATAGCCATGAACGACCATTTTCAATAATACCGAAGGCTAACACCTACGGATTTTTGACCAAGAAATGGTCCATTTTGCCGAAAATAGCCATGAATGACCATTTACAATAATACCGAAGGCTAACACCTACGGATTTTTGACCAAGAAATGGTCTCCACCAGAAATCCAAGAATGTGATCTATGGCAAGGAAACGTATGTGGGGTGAGATTTATGAGCCTCTAGTCGATGATAAATGGCCACACAACCCCCATTTTTTTATGAAAATAGCCATGAGCGACCATTTTCAATAATATTAGAGGCTAAGACCTACAGATTTTTGACCAAGAAATGGTCTCCACCAGAAATCCAAGAATGTGATCTATGGCAAGGAAACATATGTGGGGTGAGGTGTATGAGCCTCTGGTCGATGATCAATGGCCACACAACCCCCATTTTTGTCGAAAATAGCCATGAACGACCATTTTCAATAATACCGAAGGCTAACACGTACGAGTTTTTGACCAAGAAATGGTCTCCACCAGAAATCCAAGAATGTGATCTATGGCAAGGAAACATATGTGTAGTGAGGTGTACGAGCCTCTGGTCGATGATCAATGGCCACACAACCCCCATTTTTGTCGAAAATAGCCATGAACGACCATTTTCAATAATACCGAAGGCTAACACCTACGGATTTTTGACCAAGAAATGGTCTCCACCAGAAATCCAAGAATGTGATCTATGGCAAGGAAACATATGTGTAGTGAGGTGTACGAGCCTATGGTCGATGATCAATGGCCACACAACCCCCATTTTTGTCGAAAATAGCCATGAACGACCATTCTCAATAATATCGAAGGCTAACACCTACGGATTTTTGACCAAGAAATGGTCTCCACCAGAAATCCAAGAATGTGATCTATGGCAAGGAAACTGTTGGGGTCGTGCTTCGGTGCGCCGAAGGTCTCACACAAAGAAGCAGCTTCGGCTGAAGTCGTCTCCAAGAGATGGCCGAAGGTCCCTTTTCATGGAGCTTCGGCGTTTTAAACCGACATAGAGATAGAATGACCTTTTTATACATATAGGTCTGAGTCAATGCTGTAAACTTTCGCAAGGGGCATAATTGTAATTTGTCACAGGCTGCGACCTGTGCCTATAAATAGATGAACAGTACCTCTGTACTGTTCACGTGAGCCTGTCATTTGCTTTCACATCACGCTTGTACTTTTGCCTTCCGCAGGACCGAAGGTACATTTGTAATTCAAAGTCATTTATATTCATTAATACAAGTAGAGATAACTCTATGACAATATTTAAATGTTTATTTCATATTCTATGATTTATGTGAATGCTTCATTCTTCGTTGTTATGCTTACGAAGGTATGTCCTTCGTAACCTTCGTCCGAGATGCTTTATATCCCGAAGGGATATATCGTTATGGAGGACGAAGGACCTTAACACTTAACATTTTTTGTGTTGCCTTGTTCTTAATTCTTAGCATTTGAGAACAAGTCCCCAACATTGGCGCCCACCTCCGGTCAACTCACTTCCACCTTTCTGAGCTGATGGCTTCGTTCAACACTCAAGCTGGAGCTGCTTCGGCTTCGAAGCTGGTGCTCCCGATAACAGGCGGTTCTTGCTCAGAGCCAGCTAACAAAAAGCAGAAGAAGGAGGCTCAGAGAAGGGTACAGCATGTTGGAGTGCAGGGACCCTTCATTAAGTCAAAATGGTCTCACATTCCGATTACCTTCTCTCAGGAAGATCTTCAGCTCAAGGACTATCCTCACAATGATGCTATGGTCATTTCTTGTGTGATCAAAGGGTTTCTGGTTCACAATGTCCTAGTTGACACAGGCAGTGCAGCTGACATTATATTTGCCAAAGCCTTCAGACAGATGCAAGAGCCTGAAGACAAGATTCATGATGCTACGCACCCTCTTTGTGGCTTCGGAGGGCGGCAGATTGTGGCACTCGGGAAGATTACCATGCCGGTAACCTTCGGATTTGTTAATAACACAAGGACTGAGCAAATTGTGTTTGATATTGTTGACATGGAATACCCCTACAACGCCATCATTGGTCGTGGTACCCTAAATGCTTTTGAAGCAATTCTTCACCCAGCTTATCTCTGCATGAAGATACCTTCGGACCAAGGGCCTATTGCTATTCATGGGAGTCAGGAAGCTGCCAGAAGGGCCGAAGGAAGCTGGACTGATTCCAAGGCAATCCATAATATAGATGGAGTTGAAGCTTGTGAACAGTACAAGTTCAGGAGGGAAAAAGCAGCTTCGGCTGATCAGCCGAAGCCCATGCTGCTGTGTGAGGATATAGCAGAGCAGAAGGTGCTATTGGGCTCGCAATTATCTGAAGATCAAGAGAAAACCTTGATAAGGTTTTTATTCAACAATAAAGATGTTTTTGCATGGTCAGCCAATGATCTTTGTGGAGTGAATCGGGATGTTATTGAACATTCGCTCAATGTTGACCCATCCTTCAGACCCCGCAAGCAGAGGCTTCGGAAAATGTCTGATGACAAGGCCGAAGGGGCTCGCAACGAAGTAAAAAGACTCCTAAGTGCAGGAGTTATCAGAGAAGTGAAGTATCCAGAATGGCTAGCTAACACTGTTATGGTGAAGAAGGCCAATGGAAAGTGGAGAATGTGTATTGATTTCACAGATCTCAACAAGGCTTGTCCGAAGGATGAGTTCCCGCTGCCAAGGATAGACTCTTTAGTTGATGCAGCAGCTTCTTCGGAACTCATGAGTCTCCTGGATTGTTACTCAGGCTATCATCAAATCTGGATGAAAAAGGAGGATGAGCCGAAGACTAGTTTCATAACCCCAAGTGGTACATATTGCTATCTTCGGATGCCTGAGGGGCTTAAGAATGCTGGAGGGAGTTTCAGCAGGATGACTGCGAAGGTTCTCCAATCTCAGATAGGCAGAAATGTGTTGACCTATGTTGATGACATTATTGTAAAAAGCACGAAGCAAGAAGACCATATTGCTGATCTGCAGGAGACCTTCGCCAGTTTCAGACAAGCTGGTCTGAAGCTGAATCCAGAAAAATGTGTCTTCGGAGTAAAGAAGGGTAAGTTCCTTGGATGCTTGGTTTCAACAAAGGGAATTGAAGCTAACCCAAATAAAATCGAAGCTATACTTCGAATGGAGCCACCAACCACAAGAAAGGGGGCCCAAAGATTGACAGGAAGACTGGCATCTCTTAACAGATTTATATCCAGATCAGCGGAAAGGAATCTACCCTTCTTCGAGGTGCTAAAATCAGCTGAAGTCTTTCAATGGGGCCCAGCTCAACAAAAAGCTTTCGAAGAACTCAAGCAATACCTGATAGATCTAACAACATTAACTCCACCAATGCCAGGGGCTCCTCTGTTGTTGTATGTGGCAGCTTCGCACTCAGCAGTAAGTGCGGCACTTGTGCAGGAGAAGTTTGATGGACAAATCAAGAAGCAGGTCCCAGTATATTTTGTATCTGAGGTCCTTAGTGTCTCAAAGAAAAATTATACAGAACTGGAGAAGGTGTTGTATGCCGTTCTAATGGCATCCAGGAAGCTTCGGCATTATTTTCAGGCATATAATATTATTGTTCCTTCTTCGCAGCCGTTGAAAGATATCATGAGAAATAAAGAAGCTACTGGCCGAATTGGAAAATGGGCTGCGGAGCTTAATGAATTTTACATTGATTATGTGCACAGATCCTCGATCCAGTCTCAAGCATTGGCAGATTTTATTGCCGACTGGACGCCAGGGGCTCAGGGCGAAGAAGCGAATAAAGATGCCGAAGCTTGGACAGTGTTTTGTGATGGCTCCTGGGGAACCTTCGGAGCAGGAGCAGCTGCTGTTTTGGTTTCACCATCCAAGGTTAAAACTTGCTACGCAGCAAGACTGGACTTCAGCTGCACAAATAATATTGCTGAGTACGAAGCCTTGCTCCTGGGTCTTCGGAAACTAAAGGCGATGGGGATCAGGAGGGCGATCCTTAAAACTGATTCTCAGATTGTTTCGGGTCATATTGACAAAAGTTGCAAGGCTAAAGACCCGAAGCTTGAAAAATACCTAGACACAGTCCGAAGGATCGAAGCTTCCTTCGAAGGATTTTCTGTTAAGAATATCCCTCGAGGGCAAAATGAACATGCTGATTTGTTAGCCAGGTCTGCAGCACAGGGGCTGCCGCTACCTTCGGATGTATTCTTCGAAACAATAAAGGCACCTTCAGTAGAGTTACTTGAAAGAGCAGTTCTTACTATTTCTCCTGTGTACAGTGAAGATTGGAGAACTGAAATAATTTCTTACCTTCAGGGCAACTTCCTATCAGATGACGAAGCTTATAATAAAAGAATAGAGGCAAGAGCTCGCCCGTATATCATTATAGAAGGGGAGTTATACAAGCATGGAGTTTGTGCCCCGCTGCTCAAGTGCTTGTCTAGAGCCGAAGGTATAGAGTTGATGAAGGAGATACATGCAGGCCTTTGTGGATCCCACATCGGATCCAGGCCGTTACTTGGAAAAGTGTTCCGTCAAGGATTTTATTGGCCGAAGGCAGCTTCGGATGCAGCTGAGTTAGTTCAAAAGTGCGAAGGTTGTCAGAAATGTGCAAGAGATCAAAAACAACCTTCGTCTTTGACACAGCTAATACAACCCATCTGGCCATTGCAAAGGTGGGGCCTCGATTTGCTGGGCCCATTACCACCGGCTCAAGGCAATCTGAAATATGTTGTAGTTGCTGTGGAATATTTTTCCAAGTGGATTGAGGCGAAGCCATTAGCTACAATAACTTCGGCCACTGTCCAAAAATTTTTCTGGCAGAATATTGTCTGTCGCTTCGGAGTGCCGAAGGCTATAACTGTAGATAATGGAACACAATTCGACTCCGAAGAATTCAGAAATTTTTGTGATCAAATTGGCACGAAGATCCACTTTGCGTCAGTCAGGCACCCGGAGTCGAATGGGCTTGTTGAAAGGGCCAACGGCATCATAATGACAGGAATAATGAAGCTAATCTTTAATCAACCAAGGGGAAAGTGGCCAGATCAGCTTACCAAAGTGGTATGGAGCCATAACATAACAACATCAAGATCTACAGGCTTTACCCCATTTAAGTTGTTATTTGGTGACGAAGCAATAACCCCGGAAGAAGCCAAAGCTGGATCAATAAGAGTGGTAGCTTCGGCAGAATCAGGTCCCGAAGATACTTGTCTCGTGGAAAAAGATGCCTTAGAAGGGATCAGGCTTCAGGCCGTGGAGAATATCAATAAGTACCAGGCTGAAACAGTTAAATGGCGAGATAGAAAGGTCCGGCTAAAAAATATTGAGCCAGGACACTTGGTGCTTCGGAGAGTGGCCAATCCGGATACAGTGGGCAAATTGCAACTGAAATGGGAAGGGCCTTTCTTAGTAGCATCTTCGTCAAGGCCTGGTTCGTACAGACTGAAGGACATGGATGGCAATGAAATTCCAAGATCTTGGAATGCGGATGAGCTTCGGCGGTTTTATGTATAACTCGATGTAATTTTGACTTTTCTTTTCTTTTTCATGGCACCCTTTTCCTTTCTAAAGGGGGAGAAAGGTTTTTAATGGGGCCATCTTATGTAATTTCCTTTTTAGTTTTATAAGAGCAAAATCCCCCAAAGAATGTAAATGTAAAAGCTGAGAGCGCACCATCGAGTGCCGAAACTAAAAAAGAGAAGAAGCTCCAAAGACGTCCCTAAGGGGATGCAGAGCTCACAGCGAAAAGTCAACGCTGATTCCGCCGAAAGTAAAAGGCGAAGAAGCTCCAAAGTCGTTCCTAAGGGAATGCAGAGCTTATACCGTCTAAGTAAAAGACGAAGAAGCTCCAAAGACGTCCCTAGGGGGATGCAGAGCTTACAGCGAAAAGTCAACGCTGATACTGCCTAAGTAAAAGGCAAAGATGCTCCAAAGTCGTTCCTAAGGGAATGCAGAGCTGACGTGTGTTTGCTCCTAAGAAAATGATGGATGAGTGTGGCTTCGGACATACGCTTCGGACATTCATTTGCACATTACATCATGGCATTTGCATGCATAAGCATTCATTCATAGCATTTGTGTTCCTAAATGGTTGCTTCGGCACAGAGAAAAGTTTCGGATAAATGGTTTGTAATGATTCGTTATGTAAAAGAAAGGTTTCGAAGAAGTGGTTTTTTATGAATCGTTGTGTATAAGAGTAGCAGTCTTTTATGTTTTGCTATGTAAAAGCTTCGGCAGAAGGAAGAAGTAGTCTTTTATGTTTTGCTATGTAAAAGCTTCGGCAGAAAGAAGAAGTAGTTTTTTATGTTTTGCTATGTGAAGAAAAGCTTTGGCAAAAAGAGGAAGCGGCCGTTTAGGCTTCGTTGTGTACGAAAAGAAGGGAAGGTGTTTTTTCGCCTTCGGCTCAAAATACTGATTTCGTCCACATCAAAGCGACTCAATCGAAGGGTAAGAATATATTACAAGGTATGTACAAAGTTCCTTGAGAACAGTTCAATTGTATTTACAAAACTTGTTACAAAAGTATCCTGAGTTTTTTCCTATAGTACATTTCTACTGATCTTCATTAAGCTTCAGCTTCGGCGACAGTTTCGGCGACATAACTTAGGCATCATCTTCACCTTCGTCATCCTACATAAATCAAGGAATCGTGAGTAAAAATCAAGTGCAAAGAAAAAGGTAAGTACGAAGTATTATCTCTTACTGGTTCAAGATGACTTCGTGCTTCATCTCCAGCCTTCTCCCGCCCGCCTTTTGTCCATATCATTTTTATAAATCTATTGGAGATACTTCGGGCAAGGTCAGGCATATCATCTAGGATTGATGGAGATAAGGTGAAGTTGGGCCTGTTGACAACTTTTCCATGTTCGCAGCCGGCCTTCAGAAATGCAGCAGCCGTACCCCGAGAAGCTACCCAGGCACAGAAGTCGCCGTGCCCGGCTATAACTTCGTCAAGCTCTTCGATTTCAGCTTCAATATGATCGAAGGCCTGGGGTAAATTTTCCGCCGAAGGGTTAAATTTCCCACTGCTGGCTCCAACAGAGTAAAATATCTTCTTTAATCGTCCAATACAATTATTGCCAAAGTTCAAGCATTTGTCTTGAAGGCTTGTTAATGCTTTCTTCAATTCTGAGCTGGTCTGGACTTCGGCTTTAAGCTTCGAATTCAGTTCTAGCTTCTCCTGATCAAATTGTTTTGATTGATTGATAAGTTTCGAATTTAACTCTAATATTTTAGCCTCAGTTTCAGCCAGCAAGCCTTCGGTCGATTGGAGCTCGAAGTCTTTCTTTTCAATGATGGCAGATTGCTCTTTTATTTTGCTTTCCAAGTTTTCAATTATAGCTTCGTGCTTTTTGTCCTCCAAGTCTTGTTGCATCTTCAGAGCTTTGCTCAGTAGCATGCTCTGAACAGAAGCAACTTATGTTAAATAATATTTTCATTGTTAACGGCAATAAAAACCAGAGAAAAAGGTTGTTTACCTTGAAGTTAGAATAAAACAAGCTGTCGACGATATGTTGTCGTCGGTAGCGGCTGATGTCTGTCTCTAGCTTCGGAAAACCGATACTCTTCGATAGAGTACAGATTACCTTAGCTCCAGTCTGGTCTCGAATACAGCCTAGTTTTTCATCATCTACACCCCCAAATAGGAGGGCACCTGACTTGTAGCCGCAAGACTTGGCGTAGTCTTTAAGTTCTTCTATTTCGTCCTTCGTCAGTTTTTGCCCAACTAAGTTCTGGAAAGAGTAGGCTTCGTCGTCCGAAGGGTCTTCGGCTATTTCTTTTCCTTTCTCAGGCACTGTGGCCATAGTTTTTTCAGTAGTAGCACCAGCTTCTTCTGCAGCCATGTCTTCCAAAATCTTGTTGATATTCTCAATCGTGGTTTTTAAGTTTGTATCTTCGGCTGTAGCGGCTTCGGTAGCCGCGACCCCCGAAGCTACGCCTTCGACGATTGCTGTACCTTCGGCAGCTGCCGTTTTTTGGATTGACGCCCTTGGCGGCGTCTTATCGATAACTTCAGTTACCGCAATGATTCTTTGCCGCTTGGGTTTGCTTGTCTTCGTCTGATCCGGCTCGTCCACCTTTCGAAAAAGCTTCGTCAGTTGGAGCCCTAGTGGACTTAGCTTCGTGGGCATGGGTTCAGTCATTACCTTTAAAATTTCATCCACGTCGCTGGTAGAAGGCGGTGTGGGGGACCCCTCTTCTTCGGGTGATTTGCGCTTCGGAGTGGATATTGTTCTTTTCTTGATAATTTTCTTTTTCTTTGCTGGTCCTTCTTCATCTCTGATCAGAGTTTCGGTTTCGGCTACTCTTTTTCTTTTATGGCCCTCGGCACCCTTGTTCAACTGCTCGTAGTCTGAATACTCGAAGCCCAGGGCATCAAATACTCGGTTCAGTCTTCGTTTCGGTCGGGCACCGAAAGCTGCTGTCATTAATTGATCCTCTTTTTTGGAGTAATTCCCCAGGATCTCATTGCACATCACCTCAATTGATTCTAACCACTCTTTGCAGGGTTTTTTGAAGTACTTTTTAAACTTGAAGTGATAGGGAAGCCGGACGAGTTCACCCTTCTTCTTCTCTCCCTCCAGCTTCGGCATCTCCCACTCTTTTAGAGTAGGGAAAACTCTGAATGCCAAGAACTCTTGAACTAGATCCCTGGTGCCAATATGTTCTGAGATAATTTCAAATTCACCCAGAGCAGCCCAGGTGGGACCTTTTAGGTCGCCAATGTGGCATCGTGGCCTTGTCTCTCCGAAGATTAACTCCAAAGGGCTTTGTACCAGTTTATCTTTGTCTTCGTCAACTTTTACATAAAACCACTCAGATTTCCAACCTGCTGGCCATTTGCTTCGGTAGCTGATGACAGGACACTTTGTTGTCTTCCGGTAGGCAAAATTATAGCAACCGAAATTTTCATGTAGCCCATCTTTTCTGGCCTTTGTTTGGTAATGTAATTCGTGAGCTCGGCAGAAGCTGTCAGCAAATGGTTCCACAGCTTGGCTTCGGAGGGCCCAGATATAAACATTGAGCCTAACGATGGCGTTAGGAGTCAATTGATGAAAATAGATACCAAACCTCCTTAGTATCTCCGCAACAATACCGTGGAGAGGGAATCTAAGCCCGGCTTTTAAAAAACTCTTGAAAATAACAATCTCATCCTTCCTTGGCTTCGGGGTGGTTTCTTCTTCCCCGAAGCGGAGTAGCTTCTTCTGGTCCTCATTGAAATAACCTGCTTTCACCATCTTCGAAAGGTCAGCTTTTGAAACAGTTGATTTCCCAAAATCCAGGTGACTGGGCTTGCTGGGCATAGCAAGGTCATAGTCATCTTCGGAGTCAGTCCCTTCAATGTTTTCTTTTCCTTCGGCAGGCATTTCTTCTGTAGTCAGTAGACCGGAACGCTGCATTGCTTCGGAGATGGGCACAGTGTCTGAACCTTCGGCTTCGTCTCCCTCACGTACAACTTTGGCAGTAGATCGTATTCTCGCCATTTGATTCTAAGTTTGGGAAGTCAAAAACTTTTTACTTTTTTCTTTTCTCCGAAGCTCTTCCTTCTGACGAAGCGGACGTTGAGAAGCACCTTCGTTCGATTTTGGGACTTAAGCTTCGGCTATGATGGAAAATTTCGGCAGCAAAACAGTGCAAATAGCAATGAATGCTGTGGTAACTTCACAACTACTTGTCAGTTTATATAGTGCTGCAGGTAAGAAGGCGAAGCGGCGGAATTGTTACACCAGGCGCGCAGTAACTTGTACCCGCTGCGCAGTGGACCGCAAGGATCAAACAGTAACTCTGCAAGGTGGGACCGACACGCGCTCGGAAGTCGGATCGTTTCTCCGCAACGAGCTCAGGGAAGGTGTTTTTTGGACCTTCGGCTTCCCGAAGCTGAAGAGGCTTTTTTCACGGGTCAAGCTCGTTACGAAGAACGATCTAGCACCGCGAAAGGGGCTACTGTTGGGGTCGTGCTTCGGTGCGCCGAAGGTCTCACACAAAGAAGCAGCTTCGGCTGAAGTCGTCTCCAAGAGATGGCCGAAGGTCCCTTTTCATGGAGCTTCGGCGTTTTAAACCGACATAGAGATAGAATGACCTTTTTATACATATAGGTCTGAGTCAATGCTGTAAACTTTCGCAAGGGGCATAATTGTAATTTGTCACAGGCTGCGACCTGTGCCTATAAATAGATGAACAGTACCTCTGTACTGTTCACGTGAGCCTGTCATTTGCTTTCACATCACGCTTGTACTTTTGCCTTCCGCAGGACCGAAGGTACATTTGTAATTCAAAGTCATTTATATTCATTAATACAAGTAGAGATAACTCTATGACAATATTTAAATGTTTATTTCATATTCTATGATTTATGTGAATGCTTCATTCTTCGTTGTTATGCTTACGAAGGTATGTCCTTCGTAACCTTCGTCCGAGATGCTTTATATCCCGAAGGGATATATCGTTATGGAGGACGAAGGACCTTAACACTTAACATTTTTTGTGTTGCCTTGTTCTTAATTCTTAGCATTTGAGAACAAGTCCCCAACAGAAACATATGTGGGGTGAGGTGTATGAGCCTCTGGTCGAAGATCAATGGCCACACAACCCCCATTTTTGTCGAAAATAGCCATGAACGACCATTTTCAATAATACCGAAGGCTAACACCTACGGATTTTTGACCAAGAAATGGTCTCCACCAGAAATCCAAGAATGTGATCTATGGCAAGGAAACATATGTGGGGTGAGGTGTATGAGCGTCTGGTCGATGATCAATGGCCACACAACCCCCATTTTTTATGAAAATAGCCATGAACGACCATTTTCAATAATACCGAAGGCTAACACCTACGATTTTTTGACCAAGAAATGGTCTTCACCAGAAAAACAAGAATGTGACCTATGGCAAGGAAACATATGTGGGGTGAGGTGTACGAGGCTCTGGTGTATGATCAATGGCCACACAACCCCCATTTTTATGAAAATAGCCATGAGCGACCTTGAAAATAGCCATGAGCGACCATTTTCAATAATACTAGAGGCTAACACCTACGGATTTTAGACCAAGAAATGGTCTCCACCAGAAATCCAAGAATGTTATCTATGGCAAGGAAACATATGTGGGGTGAGGTGTATGAGCGTCTGGTCGATGATCAATGGCCACACAACCCCCATTTTTGTCGAAAATAGCCATGAATGACCATTTACAATAATACCGAAGGCTAACACCTACGGATTTTTGACCAAGAAATGGTCCATTTTGCCGAAAATAGCCATGAATGACCATTTTCAATAATACCGAAGGCTAACAAGTACGAGTTTTTAACCAAGAAATGGTCTCCACCAGAAATCCAAAATGTGATCTATGGCAAGGAAACATATGTGGGGTGAGGTGTATGAGCGTCTGGTCGATGATCAATGGCCACACAACCCCCATTTTGCCAAAAATAGCCATGAATGACCATTTTCAATAATACCGAAGGCCAACACCTACGGATTTTTGACCAAGAAATGGTCTCCACCAGAAATCCAAGAATGTGATCTATGGCAAGGAAACATATGTGGGGTGAGGTGTATGAGCCTCTGGTCGATGATCAATGGCCACACAACCCCCATTTTTTATGAAAATAGCCATGAGCGACCTTGAAAATAGCCATGAGCGACCATTTTCAATATTACTAGAGGCTAACACGTACGGATTTTTGACCAAGAAATGGTCTCCACCAGAAATCCAAGAATGTGATCTATGGCAAGGAAACATATGTGGGGTGAGGTGTATGAGCCTCTGGTCGATGATCAATGGCCACACAACCCCCATTTTTGTCGAAAATAGCCATGAACGACCATTTTCAATAATACCGAAGGCTAACACCTACGGATTTTTGACCAAGAAATGGTCTCCACCAGAAATCCAAGAATGTGATCTATGGCAAGGAAACATATGTGGGGTGAGGTGTATGAGCCTCTAGTCGATGATCAATGGCCACACAACCCCCATTTTTGTCGAAAATAGCCATGAATGACCATTTTCAAAAATACCAAAGGCTAACACGTACGGATTTTTAACTAAGAAATGGTCTCCACCAGAAATCCAAGAATGTGATCTATGGCAAGGAAACATATGTGGGGTGAGGTGTCCGAGCCTCTGGTCGATGATCAATGGCCACACAACCCCCATTTTGCCGAAAATAGCCATGAATGACCATTTTCAGTAATACCGAAGGCTAACACCTACGGATTTTTGACCAAGAAATGGTCTCCACCAGAAATCCAAGAATGTGATCTATGGCAAGGAAACATATGTGGGGTGAGGTGTATGAGCCTCTGGTCGATGATCAATGGCCACACAACCCCCATTTTTTATGAAAATAGCCATGAGCGACCTTGAAAATAGCCATGAGCGACCATTTTCAATAATACTAGAGGCTAACACGTACGGATTTTTGACCAAGAAATGGTCTCCACCAGAAATCCAAGAATGTGATCTATGGCAAGGAAACATATGTGGGGTGAGGTGTATAAGCCTCTGGTCGATGATCAATGGCCACACAACCCCCATTTTTTATGAAAATAGCCATGAACGACCATTGTCAAAAATACCAAAGTCTAACACCTATGGATTTTTGACCAAGAAATGGTCTCCACCAGAAATCCAAGAATGTGATCTATGGCAAGGAAACATATGTGGGGTGAGGTGTACGAGCCTCTGGTCGATGATCAATGGCCACAGAACCCCCATTTTGCCGAAAATAGCCATGAACGACCATTTTCAATAATACCGAAGGCTAACACCTACGAGTTTTTAACCAAGAAATGGTCTCCACCAGAAATCCAAGAATGTGATCTATGGCAAGGAAACATTTGTGTAGTGAGGTGTACGAGCCTCTGGTCGATGATCAATGGCCACACAACCCCCATTTTTGTCGAAAATAGCCATGAACGACCATTTTCAATAATATCGAAGGCTAACACCTACGGATTTTTGACCAAGAAATGGTCTCCACCAGAAATCTAAGAATGTGATCTATGGCAAGGAAACATATGTGGGGTGAGGTGTATGAGCCTCTGGTCGAAGATCAATGGCCACACAACCCCCATTTTTGTCGAAAATAGCCATGAACGACCATTTTCAATAATACCGAAGGCTAACACCTACGGATTTTTGAGCAAGAAATGGTCTCCACCAGAAATCCAAGAATGTGATCTATGGCAAGGAAACATATGTGGGGTGAGGTGTATGAGCGTCTGGTCGATGATCAATGGCCACACAACCCCCATTTTTTATGAAAATAGCCATGAACGACCATTTTCAATAATACCGAAGGCTAACACCTACGATTTTTTGACCAAGAAATGGTCTCCACCAGAAAAACAAGAATGTGACCTATGGCAAGGAAACATATGTGGGGTGAGGTGTACGAGGCTCTGGTGTATGATCAATGGCCACACAACCCCCATTTTTATGAAAATAGCCATGAGCGACCTTGAAAATAGCCATGAGCGACCATTTTCAATAATACTAGAGGCTAACACCTACGGATTTTAGACCAAGAAATGGTCTCCACCAGAAATCCAAGAATGTGATCTATGGCAAGGAAACATATGTGGGGTGAGGTGTATGAGCGTCTGGTCGATGATCAATGGCCACACAACCCCCATTTTTGTCGAAAATAGCCATGAACGACCATTTTCAATAATACCGAAGGCTAACACCTACGGATTTTTGACCAAGAAATGGTCCATTTTGCCGAAAATAGCCATGAATGACCATTTACAATAATACCGAAGGCTAACACCTACGGATTTTTGACCAAGAAATGGTCTCCACCAGAAATCCAAGAATGTGATCTATGGCAAGGAAACGTATGTGGGGTGAGATTTATGAGCCTCTAGTCGATGATAAATGGCCACACAACCCCCATTTTTTATGAAAATAGCCATGAGCGACCATTTTCAATAATATTAGAGGCTAAGACCTACAGATTTTTGACCAAGAAATGGTCTCCACCAGAAATCCAAGAATGTGATCTATGGCAAGGAAACATATGTGGGGTGAGGTGTATGAGCCTCTGGTCGATGATCAATGGCCACACAACCCCCATTTTTGTCGAAAATAGCCATGAACGACCATTTTCAATAATACCGAAGGCTAACACGTACGAGTTTTTGACCAAGAAATGGTCTCCACCAGAAATCCAAGAATGTGATCTATGGCAAGGAAACATATGTGTAGTGAGGTGTACGAGCCTCTGGTCGATGATCAATGGCCACACAACCCCCATTTTTGTCGAAAATAGCCATGAACGACCATTTTCAATAATACCGAAGGCTAACACCTACGGATTTTTGACCAAGAAATGGTCTCCACCAGAAATCCAAGAATGTGATCTATGGCAAGGAAACATATGTGTAGTGAGGTGTACGAGCCTATGGTCGATGATCAATGGCCACACAACCCCCATTTTTGTCGAAAATAGCCATGAACGACCATTCTCAATAATATCGAAGGCTAACACCTACGGATTTTTGACCAAGAAATGGTCTCCACCAGAAATCCAAGAATGTGATCTATGGCAAGGAAACATATGTGGGGTGAGGTGTATGAGCCTCTGGTCGAAGATCAATGGCCACACAACCCCCATTTTTGTCGAAAATAGCCATGAACGACCATTTTCAATAATACCGAAAGGCTAACACCTACGGATTTTTGACCAAGAAATGGTCTCCACCAGAAATCCAAGAATGTCATCTATGGCAAGGAAACATATGTGGGGTGAGGTGTATGAGCGTCTGGTCGATGATCAATGGCCACACAACCCCATTTTTTATGAAAATAGCCATGAACGACCATTTTCAATAATACCAAAGGCTAACACCTACGATTTTTTGACCAAGAAATGGTCTTCACCAGAAAAACAAGAATGTGACCTATGGCAAGGAAACATATGTGGGGTGAGGTGTACGAGGCTCTGGTGTATGATCAATGGCCACACAACCCCCATTTTTATGAAAATAGCCATGAGCGACCTTGAAAATAGCCATGAGCGACCATTTTCAATAATACTAGAGGCTAACACCTACGGATTTTAGACCAAGAAATGGTCTCCACCAGAAATCCAAGAATGTGATCTATGGCAAGGAAACATATGTGGGGTGAGGTGTATGAGCGTCTGGTCGATGATCAATGGCCACACAACCCCCATTTTTGTCGAAAATAGCCATGAATGACCATTTACAATAATACCGAAGGCTAACACCTACGGATTTTTGACCAAGAAATGGTCCATTTTGCCGAAAATAGCCATGAATGACCATTTTCAATAATACCGAAGGCTAACACGTACGAGTTTTTAACCAAGAAATGGTCTCCACCAGAAATCCAAAATGTGATCTATGGCAAGGAAACATATGTGGGGTGAGGTGTATGAGCGTCTGGTCGATGATCAATGGCCACACAACCCCCATTTTGCCAAAAATAGCCATGAATGACCATTTTCAATAATACCGAAGGCTAACACCTACGGATTTTTGACCAAGAAATGGTCTCCACCAGAAATCCAAGAATGTGATCTATGGCAAGGAAACATATGTGGGGTGAGGTGTATGAGCCTCTGGTCGATGATCAATGGCCACACAACCCCCATTTTTTATGAAAATAGCCATGAGCGACCTTGAAAATAGCCATGAGCGACCATTTTCAATATTACTAGAGTCTAACACGTACGGATTTTTGACCAAGAAATGGTCTCCACCAGAAATCCAAGAATGTGATCTATGGCAAGGAAACATATGTGGGGTGAGGTGTATGAGCCTCTGGTCGATGATCAATGGCCACACAACCCCCATTTTTGTCGAAAATAGCCATGAACGACCATTTTCAATAATACCGAAGGCTAACACCTACGGATTTTTGACCAAGAAATGGTCTCCACCAGAAATCCAAGAATGTGATCTATGGCAAGGAAACATATGTGGGGTGAGGTGTATGAGCCTCTAGTCGATGATCAATGGCCACACAACCCCCATTTTTGTCGAAAATAGCCATGAATGACCATTTTCAAAAATACCAAAGGCTAACACGTACGGATTTTTAACTAAGAAATGGTCTCCACCAGAAATCCAAGAATGTGATCTATGGCAAGGAAACATATGTGGGGTGAGGTGTCCGAGCCTCTGGTCGATGATCAATGGCCACACAACCCCCATTTTGCCGAAAATAGCCATGAATGACCATTTTCAGTAATACCGAAGGCTAACACCTACGGATTTTTGACCAAGAAATGGTCTCCACCAGAAATCCAAGAATGTGATCTATGGCAAGGAAACATATGTGGGGTGAGGTGTATGAGCCTCTGGTCGATGATCAATGGCCACACAACCCCCATTTTTTATGAAAATAGCCATGAGCGACCTTGAAAATAGCCATGAGCGACCATTTTCAATAATACTAGAGGCTAACACGTACGGATTTTTGACCAAGAAATGGTCTCCACCAGAAATCCAAGAATGTGATCTATGGCAAGGAAACATATGTGGGGTGAGGTGTATAAGCCTCTGGTCGATGATCAATGGCCACACAACCCCCATTTTTTATGAAAATAGCCATGAACGACCATTGTCAAAAATACCAAAGTCTAACACCTACGGATTTTTGACCAAGAAATGGTCTCCACCAGAAATCCAAGAATGTGATCTATGGCAAGGAAACATATGTGGGGTGAGGTGTACGAGCCTCTGGTCGATGATCAATGGCCACACAACCCCCATTTTGCCGAAAATAGCCATGAACGACCATTTTCAATAATACCGAAGGCTAACACCTACGAGTTTTTAACCAAGAAATGGTCTCCACCAGAAATCCAAGAATGTGATCTATGGCAAGGAAACATATGTGTAGTGAGGTGTACGAGCCTCTGGTCGATGATCAATGGCCACACAACCCCCATTTTTGTCGAAAATAGCCATGAACGACCATTTTCAATAATATCGAAGGCTAACACCTACGGATTTTTGACCAAGAAATGGTCTCCACCAGAAATCCAAGAATGTGATCTATGGCAAGGAAACATATGTGGGGTGAGGTGTATGAGCCTCTGGTCGAAGATCAATGGCCACACAACCCCCATTTTTGTCGAAAATAGCCATGAACGACCATTTTCAATAATACCGAAGGCTAACACCTACGGATTTTTGACCAAGAAATGGTCTCCACCAGAAATCCAAGAATGTGATCTATGGCAAGGAAACATATGTGGGGTGAGGTGTATGAGCGTCTGGTCGATGATCAATGGCCACACAACCCCCATTTTTTATGAAAATAGCCATGAACGACCATTTTCAATAATACCGAAGGCTAACACCTACGATTTTTTGACCAAGAAATGGTCTCCACCAGAAAAACAAGAATGTGACCTATGGCAAGGAAACATATGTGGGGTGAGGTGTACGAGGCTCTGGTGTATGATCAATGGCCACACAACCCCCATTTTTATGAAAATAGCCATGAGCGACCTTGAAAATAGCCATGAGCGACCATTTTCAATAATACTAGAGGCTAACACCTACGGATTTTAGACCAAGAAATGTCTCCACCAGAAATCCAAGAATGTGATCTATGGCAAGGAAACATATGTGGGGTGAGGTGTATGAGCGTCTGGTCGATGATCAATGGCCACACAACCCCCATTTTTGTCGAAAATAGCCATGAACGACCATTTTCAATAATACCGAAGGCTAACACCTACGGATTTTTGACCAAGAAATGGTCCATTTTGCCGAAAATAGCCATGAATGACCATTTACAATAATACCGAAGGCTAACACCTACGGATTTTTGACCAAGAAATGGTCTCCACCAGAAATCCAAGAATGTGATCTATGGCAAGGAAACATATGTGGGGTGAGATTTATGAGCCTCTAGTCGATGATAAATGGCCACACAACCCCCATTTTTTTATGAAAATAGCCATGAGCGACCATTTTCAATAATATTAGAGGCTAAGACCTACAGATTTTTGACCAAGAAATGGTCTCCACCAGAAATCCAAGAATGTGATCTATGGCAAGGAAACATATGTGGGGTGAGGTGTATGAGCCTCTGGTCGATGATCAATGGCCACACAACCCCCATTTTTGTCGAAAATAGCCATGAATGACCATTTACAATAATACCGAAGGCTAACACCTACGGATTTTTGACCAAGAAATGGTCTCCACCAGAAATCCAAGAATGTGATCTATGGCAAGGAAACATATGTGGGGTGAGGTGTATGAGCGTCTGGTCGATGATCAATGGCCACACAACCCCCATTTCTTGGTCAAAAATCCGTAGGTGTTAGCCTTCGGTATTATTGAAAATGGTCGTTCATGGCTATTTTCGACAAAAATGGGGGTTGTGTGGCCATTGATCATCGACCAGACGCTCATACACCTCACCCCACATATGTTTCCTTGCCATAGATCACGTTCTTGGATTTCTGGTGGAGACCATTTCTTGGGCAAAAATCCGAATGTGTTAGCCTTTGGTATTTTTGAAAATGGTCATTCATGGCTATTTTCGACAAAAATGGGGGTTGTGTGGCCATTGATCTTCGACCAGAGGCTCATACACCTCACTACACATATGTTTCCTTGCCATAGATCACATTCTTGGATTTCTGGTGGAGACCATTTCTTGGTCAAAAATTCGTAGGTGTTAGCCTTCGGTATTATTGAAAATGGTCGTTCATGGCTATTTTCGACAAAAATGGGGGTTGTGTGGCCATTGATCATCGACTAGACGCTCATACACCTCACCCCACATATGTTTCCTTGCCATAGATCACATTCTTGGATTTCTGGTGGAGACCATTTCTTGGTTAAGAACTCGTACGTGTTAGCCTTCGGTATTATTGAAAATGGTCGTTCATGGCTATTTTCGGCAAAATGGGGGTTGTGTGGCCATTGATCATCGACCAGAGGCTCGTACACCTCACCCCACATATGTTTCCTTGCCATAGATCACATTCTTGGATTTCTGGTGGAGACCATTTCTTGGTCTAAAATCCGTAGGTGTTAGCCTCTAGTATTATTGAAAATGGTCGCTCATGGCTATTTTCAAGGTCGCTCATGGCTATTTTCATAAAAAATGGGGGTTGTGTGGCCACTTGGATTTCTGGTGGAGACCATTTCTTGGTCTAAAATCCGTAGGTGTTAGCCTCTAGTATTATTGAAAATGGTCGCTCATGGCTATTTTCAAGGTCGCTCATGGCTATTTTCATAAAAAATGGGGGTTGTGTGGCCATTTATCATCGACTAGAGGCTCATAAACCTCACCCCACATATGTTTCCTTGCCATAGATTACATTCTTGGATTTCTGGTGGAAACCATTTCTTGGTTAAAAACTCGTACGTGTTAGCCTTCGGTATTATTGAAAATGGTCATTCATGGCTATTTTCGGCAAAATGGGGGTTGTGTGGCCATTGATCGTCGACCAGAGGCTCATACACCTCACCCCACATATGTTTCCTTGTCGTAGATCACATTCTTGGATTTCTGGTCGAGACCATTTCTTGGTCAAAAATCCGTAGGTGTTAGCCTTCGATATTATTGAAAATGGTCGTTCATGGCTATTTTCGACAAAAATGGGGGTTGTGTGGCCATTGATCATCGACCAGAGGCTCATACACCTCACCCCACATATGTTTCCTTGCCATAGATCACATTCTTGGATTTCTGGTGGAAACCATTTCTTGGTCAAAAATCCGTAGGTGTTAGCCTTCGGTATTATTGAAAATGGTCATTCATGGCTATTTTCGGCAAAATGGGGGTTGTGTGGCCATTGATCATCGACCAGAGGCTCGTACACCTCACCCCACATATGTGTAGTGAGGTGGCCACACAACCCCCATTTTTTATGAAAATAGCCATGAGCGACCTTGAAAATAGCCATGAGCGACCATTTTCAATAATACTAGAGGCTAACACCTACGGATTTTAGACCAAGAAATGGTCTCCACCAGAAATCCAAGAATGTGATCTATGGCAATCTTGGTAAAAAATCCGTAGGTCTTAGCCTCTAATATTATTGAAAATGGTCGTTCATGGCTATTTTTGACAAAAATGGGGGTTGTGTGGCCATTGATCATCGACCAGACGCTCATACACCTCACCCCACATATGTTTCCTTGCCATAGATCACATTCTTGGATTTCTGGTGGAGACCATTTCTTGGTCTAAAATCCGTAGGTGTTAGCCTCTAGTATTATTGAAAATGGTCGCTCATGGCTATTTTCAAGGTCGCTCATGGCTATTTTCATAAAAATGGGGGTTGTGTGGCCATTGATCATACACCAGAGCCTCGTACACCTCACCCCACATATGTTTCCTTGCCATAGGTCACATTCTTATTTTTCTGGTGGAGACCATTTCTTGGTCAAAAAATCGTAGGTGTTAGCCTTCGGTATTATTGAAAATGGTCGTTCATGGCTATTTTCATAAAAAATGGGGGTTGTGTGGCCATTGATCATCGACCAGACGCTCATACACCTCACCCCACATATGTTTCCTTGCCATAGATCACATTCTTGGATTTCTGGTGGAGACCATTTCTTGGTCAAAAATCCGTAGGTGTTAGCCTTCGGTATTATTGAAAATGGTCGTTCATGGCTATTTTCGACAAAAATGGGGGTTGTGTGGCCATTGATCTTCGACCAAAGGCTCATACACCTCACCCCACATATGTTTCCTTGCCATAGATCACATTCTTGGATTTCTGGTGGAGACCATTTCTTGGTCAAAAATCCGTAGGTGTTAGCCTTCGATATTATTGAAAATGGTCGTTCATGGCTATTTTCGACAAAAATGGGGGTTGTGTGGCCATTGATCATCGACCAGAGGCTCGTACACCTCACTACACATATGTTTCCTTGCCATAGATCACATTCTTGGATTTCTGGTGGAGACCATTTTTTGGTTAAAAACTCGTACGTGTTAGCCTTCGGTATTATTGAAAATGGTCGTTCATGGCTATTTTCGGCAAAATGGGGGTTCTGTGGCCATTGATCATCGACCAGAGGCTCGCACACCTCACCCCACATATGTTTCCTTGCCATAGATCACATTCTTGGATTTCTGGTGGAGACCATTTCTTGGTCAAAAATCCGTAGGTGTTAGCCTTTGGTATTTTTGAAAATGGTAGTTCATGGCTATTTTCATAAAAAATGGGGGTTGTGTGGCCATTGATCATCGACCAGAGGCTCATACACCTCACCCCACATATGTTTCCTTGCCATAGATCACATTCTTGGATTTCTGGTGGAGACCATTTCTTGGTCATAAATCCGTACGTGTTAGCCTCTAGTATTATTGAAAATGGTCGCTCATGGCTATTTTCAAGGTCGCTCATGGCTATTTTCATAAAAAATGGGGGTTGTGTGGCCATTGATCATCGACCAGAGGCTCATACACCTCACCCCACATATGTTTCCTTGCCATAGATCACATTCTTGGATTTCTCGTGGAGACCATTCTTGGTCAAAAATCCGTAGGTGTTAGCCTTCGGTATTATTGAAAATGGTCGTTCATGGCTATTTTCGACAAAAATGGGGGTTGTGTGACCATTTATCATCGACTAGAGGCTCATAAATCTCACCCCACATATGTTTCCTTGCCATAGATTACATTCTTGGATTTCTGGTGGAAACCATTTCTTGGTTAAAAACTCGTACGTGTTAGCCTTCGGTATTATTGAAAATGGTCGTTCATGGCTATTTTCGACAAAATGGGGGTTGTGTGGCAATTGATCATCGACCAGACGCTCATACACCCATTTTTTATGAAAATAGCCATGAGCGACCTTGAAAATAGCCATGAACGACCATTTTCAATAATACCGAAGGCTAACACGTACGAGTTTTTAACCAAGAAATGGTTTCCACCAGAAATCCAAGAATGTAATCTATGGCAAGGAAACATATGTGGGGTGAGATTTATGAGCCTCTAGTCGATGATCAATGGCCACACAACCCCCATTTTTGTCGAAAATAGCCATGAATGACCATTTACAATAATACCGAAGGCTAACACCTATGGATTTTTGACCAAGAAATGGTCTCCACTAGAAATCCAAGAATGTGATCTATGGCAAGGAAACATATGTGGGGTGAGGTGTATGAGCCTCTGGTCGATGATCAATGGCCACACAACCCCCATTTTTTATGAAAATAGCCATGAGCGACCTTGAAAATAGCCATGAGCGACCATTTTCAATAATACTAGAGGCTAACACGTACGGATTTTTGACCAAGAAATGGTCTCCACCAGAAATCCAAGAATGTGATCTATGGCAAGGAAACATATGTGGGGTGAGGTGTACGAGCCTCTGGTCGATGATCAATGGCCACACAACCCCCATTTTTTATGAAAATAGCCATGAACGACCATTTTCAAAAATACCAAAGGCTAACACCTACGGATTTTTGACCAAGAAATGGTCTCCACCAGAAATCCAAGAATGTGATCTATGGCAAGGAAACATATGTGGGGTGAGGTGTACGATCCTCTGGTCGATGATCAATGGCCACAGAACCCCCATTTTGCCGAAAATAGCCATGAACGACCATTTTCAATAATACCGAAGGCTAACACGTACGAGTTTTTAACCAAGAAATGGTCTCCACCAGAAATCCAAGAATGTGATCTATGGCAAGGAAACATATGTGTAGTGAGGTGTACGAGCCTCTGGTCGATGATCAATGGCCACACAACCCCCATTTTTGTCGAAAATAGCCATGAACGACCATTTTCAATAATATCGAAGGCTAACACCTATGGATTTTTGACCAAGAAATGGTCTCCACCAGAAATCCAAGAATGTGATCTATGGCAAGGAAACATATGTGGGGTGAGGTGTATGAGCCTCTGGTCGAAGATCAATGGCCACACAACCCCCATTTTTGTCGAAAATAGCCATGAACGACCATTTTCAATAATACCGAAGGCTAACACCTACGGATTTTTGACCAAGAAATGGTCTCCACCAGAAATCCAAGAATGTGATCTATGGCAAGGAAACATATGTGGGGTGAGGTGTATGAGCGTCTGGTCGATGATCAATGGCCACACAACCCCCATTTTTTATGAAAATAGCCATGAACGACCATTTTCAATAACACCGAAGGCTAACACCTACGATTTTTTGACCAAGAAATGGTCTCCACCAGAAAAACAAGAATGTGACCTATGGCAAGGAAACATATGTGGGGTGAGGTGTACGAGGCTCTGGTGTATGATCAATGGCCACACAACCCCCATTTTTATGAAAATAGCCATGAGCGACCTTGAAAATAGCCATGAGCGACCATTTTCAATAATACTAGAGGCTAACACCTACGGATTTTAGACCAAGAAATGGTCTCCACCAGAAATCCAAGAATGTGATCTATGGCAAGGAAACATATGTGGGGTGAGGTGTATGAGCGTCTGGTCGATGATCAATGGCCACACAACCCCCATTTTTGTCGAAAATAGCCATGAACGACCATTTTCAATAATACCGAAGGCTAAGACCTACGGATTTTTGACCAAGAAATGGTCTCCACCAGAAATCCAAGAATGTGATCTATGGCAAGGAAACATATGTGGGGTGAGATTTATGAGCCTCTAGTCGATGATAAATGGCCACACAACCCCCATTTTTTTATGAAAATAGCCATGAGCGACCATTTTCAATAATATTAGAGGCTAAGACCTACAGATTTTTGACCAAGAAATGGTCTCCACCAGAAATCAAGAATGTGATCTATGGCAAGGAAACATATGTGGGGTGAGGTGTATGAGCCTCTGGTCGATGATCAATGGCCACACAACCCCCATTTTTGTCGAAAATAGCCATGAATGACCATTTACAATAATACCGAAGGCTAACACCTACGGATTTTTGACCAAGAAATGGTCTCCACCAGAAATCCAAGAATGTGATCTATGGCAAGGAAACATATGTGGGGTGAGGTGTATGAGCGTCTGGTCGATAATCAAAGGCCACACAACCCCCATTTCTTGGTCAAAAATCCGTAGGTGTTAGCCTTCGGTATTATTGAAAATGGTCATTCATGGCTATTTTCGGCAAAATGGGGGTTGTGTGGCCATTGATCATCGACCAGAGGCTCGTACACCTCACCCCACATATGTTTCCTTGCCATAGAATGACCATTTACAATACCATAGATCATATTCTTGGATTTCTGGTGGAGACCATTTCTTGGTCTAAAATCCGTAGGTATTAGCCTCTAGTATTATTGAAAATGGTCGCTCATGGCTATTTTCAAGGTCGCTCATGGCTATTTTCATAAAAAATGGGGGTTGTGTGGCCATTTATCATCGACTAGAGGCTCATACACCTCACCCCACATATGTTTCCTTGCCATAGATCACATTCTTGGATTTCTGGTGGAGACCATTTCTTGGTCAAAAATCCGTAGGTGTTAGCCTTCAGTGTCATTGAAAATGGTCGTTCATGGCTATTTTGGACAAAAATTAGGGTTGTGTGGCCATTGATCATCGACCAGAGGCTCATACACCTCACCCCACATATGTTTCCTTGCCATAGATCACATTCTTGGATTTCTGGTGGTGACCATTTCTTGGTCAAAAATCCGTAGGTGTTAGCCTTCGGTATTTTTGAAAATGGTCGTTCATGGCTATTTTCGACAAAAATGGGGGTTGTGTGGCCATTTATCATCGACTAGAGGCTCATACACCTCACCCCACATATGTTTCCTTGCCATAGATCACATTCTTGGATTTCTGGCGGAGACCATTTCTTGGTCAAAAATCCGTAGGTGTTAGCCTTCGGTATTATTGAAAATGGTCGTTCATGGCTATTTTCGACAAAAATGGGGGTTGTGTGGCCATTGATCATCGACCAGAGGCTCATACACCTCACCCCACATATGTTTCCTTGCCATAGATCACATTCTTGGATTTCTGGTGGAGACCATTTCTTAGTTAAAAACTCGTACGTGTTAGCCTTCGGTATTATTGAAAATGGTCGTTCATGGCTATTTTCGGCAAAATGGGGGTTGTGTGGCCATTGATCATCGACCAGAGGCTCGTACACCTCACCCCACATATGTTTCCTTTCCATAGATCACATTCTTGGATTTCTGGTGGAGACCATTTCTTGGTCTAAAATCCGTAGGTGTTAGCCTCTAGTATTATTGAAAATGGTCGCTCATGGCTATTTTCAAGGTCGCTCATGGCTATTTTCATAAAAAATGGGTGTATGAGCGTCTGGTCGATGATCAATTGCCACACAACCCCCATTTTGTCGAAAATAGCCATGAACGACCATTTTCAATAATACCGAAGGCTAACACCTACGGATTTTAGACCAAGAAATGGTCTCCACCAGAAATCCAAGAATGTGATCTATGGCAAGGAAACATATGTGGGGTGAGGTTTATGAGCCTCTAGTAGATGATAAATGGCCACACAACCCCCATTTTTGTCGAAAATAGCCATGAACGACCATTTTCAATAATACCGAAGGCTAACACCTACGGATTTTTGACCAAGAATGGTCTCCACGAGAAATCCAAGAATGTGATCTATGGCAAGGAAACATATGTGGGGTGAGGTGTATGAGCGTCTGGTCGATGATCAATGGCCACACAACCCTCATTTTTGTCGAAAATAGCCATGAACGACCATTTTCAATAATACTGAAGGCTAACACCTACGGATTTTTGACCAAGAAATGGTCTCCACCAGAAATCCAAGAATGTGATCTATGGCAAGGAAACATATGTGGGGTGAGGTGTATGAGCCTCTAGTCGATGATAAATGGCCACACAACCCCCATTTTTGTCGAAAATAGCCATGAACGACCATTTTCAAAAATACCGAAGGCTAACACCTACGGATTTTTGACCAAGAAATGGTCTCCACCAGAAATCCAAGAATGTGATCTATGGCAAGGAAACATATGTGGGGTGAGGTGTATGAGCCTCTGGTCGACGATCAATGGCCACACAACCCTAATTTTTGTCGAAAATAGCCATGAACGACCATTTTCAATGACACTGAAGGCTAACACCTACGGATTTTTGACCAAGAAATGGTCTCCACCAGAAATCCAAGAATGTGATCTATGGCAAGGAAACATATGTGGAGACCATTTCTTCGGTACTATCGATGATAAATGGCCACACAACCCCCATTTTTTTATGAAAATAGCCATGAGCGACCATTTTCAATAATATTAGAGGCTAAGACCTACGGATTTTTGACCAAGAAATGGTCTCCACCAGAAATCCAAGAATGTGATCTATGGCAAGGAAACATATGTGGGGTGAGGTGTATGAGCGTCTGGTCGATGATCAATGGCCACACAACCCCCATTTTTGTCGAAAATAGCCATGAACGACCATTTTCAATAATACCGAAGGCTAACACCTACGGATTTTTGACCAAGAAATGATCTCCACCAGAAATCCAAGAATGTGATCTATGGCAAGGAAACATATGTGGGGTGAGGTGTATGAGCGTCTGGTCGATGATCAATGGCCACACAACCCCCATTTTTGTCGAAAATAGCCATGAACGACCATTTTCAATAATACCGAAGGCTAACACCTACGGATTTTTGACCAAGAAATGATCTCCACCAAAAATCCAAGAATGTGATCTATGGCAAGGAAACATATGTGGGGTGAGGTGTATGAGCGTCTGGTCGATGATCAATGGCCACACAACCCCCATTTTTGTCGAAAATAGCCATGAACGACCATTTTCAATAATACCGAAGGCTAACACCTACGGATTTTTGACCAAGAAATGATCTCCACCAGAAATCCAAGAATGTGATCTATGGCAAGGAAACATATGTGGGGTGAGGTGTATGAGCCTCTGGTCGACGATCAATGGCCACACAACCCTAATTTTTGTCGAAAATAGCCATGAACGACCATTTTTAATGACACTGAATGCTAACACCTACGGATTTTTGACCAAGAAATGGTCTCCACCAGAAATCCAAGAATGTGATCTATGGAAAGGAAACATATGTGGAGACCATTTCTTCGGTACTATCGATGATAAATGGCCACACAACCCCCATTTTTTATGAAAATAGCCATGAGCGACCTTGAAAATAGCCATGAGCGACCATTTTCAATAATACTAGAGGCTAACACCTACGGATTTTAGACCAAGAAATGGTCTCCACCAGAAATCCAAGAATGTGATCTATGGCAAGGAAACATATGTGGGGTGAGGTGTATGAGCGTCTGGTCGATGATCAATGGCCACACAACCCCCATTTTTGTCGAAAATAGCCATGAACGACCATTTTCAATAATACTGAAGGCTAACAGCTACGGATTTTTGACCAAGAAATGGTCTCCACTAGAAATCCAAGAATGTGATCTATGGCAAGGAAACATATGTGGGGTGAGGTGTATGAGCCTCTAGTCGATGATAAATGGCCACACAACCCCCATTTTTGTCGAAAATAGCCATGAACGACCATTTTCAAAAATACCGAAGGCTAACACCTACGGATTTTTTACCAAGAAATGGTCTCCACCAGAAATCCAAGAATGTGATCTATGGCAAGGAAACATATGTGGGGTGAGGTGTATGAGCCTCTGGTCGACGATCAATGGCCACATAACCCTAATTTTTGTCGAAAATAGCCATGAACGACCATTTTCAATGACACTGAAGGCTAACACCTACGGATTTTTGACCAAGAAATGGTCTCCACCAGAAATCCAAGAATGTGATCTATGGAAAGGAAACATATGTGGAGACCATTTCTTCGGTACTATCGATGATAAATGGCCACACAACCCCCATTTTTTATGAAAATAGCCATGAGCGACCTTGAAAATAGCCATGAGCGACCATTTTCAATAATACTAGAGGCTAACACCTACGGATTTTAGACCAAGAAATGGTCTCCACCAGAAATCCAAGAATGTGATCTATGGCAAGGAAACATATGTGGGGTGAGGTGTATGAGCGTCTGGTCGATGATCAATGGCCACACAACCCCCATTTTTGTCGAAAATAGCCATGAACGACCATTTTCAATAATACTGAAGGCTAACACCTACGGATTTTTGACCAAGAAATGGTCTCCACTAGAAATCCAAGAATGTGATCTATGGCAAGGAAACATATGTGGGGTGAGGTGTATGAGCCTCTAGTCGATGATAAATGGCCACACAACCCCCATTTTTGTCGAAAATAGCCATGAACGACCATTTTCAAAAATACCGAAGGCTAACACCTACGGATTTTTTACCAAGAAATGGTCTCCACCAGAAATCCAAGAATGTGATCTATGGCAAGGAAACATATGTGGGGTGAGGTGTATGAGCCTCTGGTCGACGATCAATGGCCACATAACCCTAATTTTTGTCGAAAATAGCCATGAACGACCATTTTCAATGACACTGAAGGCTAACACCTACGGATTTTTGACCAAGAAATGGTCTCCACCAGAAATCCAAGAATGTGATCTATGGCAAGGAAACATATGTGGAGACCATTTCTTCGGTACTATCGATGATAAATGGCCACACAACCCCCATTTTTTATGAAAATAGCCATGAGCGACCATTTTCAATAATATTAGAGGCTAAGACCTACGGATTTTTGACCAAGAAATGGTCTCCACCAGAAATCCAAGAATGTGATCTATGGCAAGGAAACATATGTGGGGTGAGGTGTATGAGCGTCTGGTCGATGATCAATGGCCACACAACCCCCATTTTTGTCGAAAATAGCCATGAACGACCATTTTCAATAATACCGAAGGCTAACACCTACGGATTTTTGACCAAGAAATGATCTCCACCAGAAATCCAAGAATGTGATCTATGGCAAGGAAACATATGTGGGGTGAGGTGTATGAGCGTCTGGTCGATGATCAATGGCCACACAACCCCCATTTTTGTCGAAAATAGCCATGAACGACCATTTTCACTAATACCGAAGGCTAACACCTACGGATTTTTGACCAAGAAATGATCTCCACCAGAAATCCAAGAATATGATCTATGGCAAGGAAACATATGTGGGGTGAGGTGTATGAGCGTCTGGTCGATGATCCATGGCCACACAACCCCCATTTTTGTCGAAAATAGCCATGAACGACCATTTTCAATAATACCGAAGGCTAACACCTACGGATTTTTGACCAAGAAATGATCTCCACCAGAAATCCAAGAATGTGATCTATGGCAAGGAAACATATGTGGGGTGAGGTGTATGAGCCTCTGGTCGACGATCAATGGCCACACAACCCTAATTTTTGTCGAAAATAGCCATGAACGACCATTTTCAATGACACTGAATGCTAACACCTACGGATTTTTGACCAAGAAATGGTCTCCACCAGAAATCCAAGAATGTGATCTATGGCAAGGAAACATATGTGGAGACCATTTCTTCGGTACTATCGATGATAAATGGCCACACAACCCCCATTTTTTATGAAAATAGCCATGAGCGACCTTGAAAATAGCCATGAGCGACCATTTTCAATAATACTAGAGGCTAACACCTACGGATTTTAGACCAAGAAATGGTCTCCACCAGAAATCCAAGAATTTGATCTATGGCAAGGAAACATATGTGGGGTGAGGTGTATGAGCGTCTGGTCGATGATCAATGGCCACACAACCCCCATTTTTGTCAAAAATAGCCATGAACGACCATTTTCAATAATACCGAAGGCTAACACCTACGGATTTTTTACCAAGAAATGGTCTCCACCAGAAATCCAAGAATGTGATCTATGGCAAGGAAACATATGTGGGGTGAGGTGTATGAGCCTCTGGTCGATGATCAATGGCCACACAACCCCCATTTTTGTCGAAAATAGCCATGAACGACCATTTTCAATAATATCGAAAGCTAACACCTACAGATTTTTGACCAACAAATGGTCTCCACCAGAAATCCAAGAATGTGGTCTATGGCAAGGAAAAATATGTGGGGTGAGGTGTATGAGCCTTTGGTCGATGATCAATGGCCACACAACCCCCATTTTTGTCGAAAATAGCCATGAACAACCATTTTCAATAGATTACATTCTTGGATTTCTGGTGGAGACCATTTCTTGGTTAAAAACTCGTACGTGTTAGCCTTCGGTATTATTGAAAATGGTCATTCATGGCTATTTTCGACCAAAATGGGGGTTGTGTGGCCATTGATCATCGACCAGAGGCTCATACAGCTCACCCCACATATGTTTCCTTGCCATAGATCACATTCTTGGATTTCTGGTGGAGACCATTTCTTGGTCAAAAATCATGAACGACCATTTTCAATAATACCGAAGGCTAACACCTACGGATTTTTGACCAAGAAATGGTCTCCACCAGAAATCCAAGAATGTGATCTATGACAAGGAAACATATGTGGGGTGAGGTGTATGAGCCTCTTGTCGACGATCAATGGCCACACAACCCCCATTTTGCCAAAAATAGCCATGAATGACCATTTTCAATAATACCGAAGGCTAACACGTACGAGTTTTTAACCAAGAAATGGTCTCCACCAGAAATCCAAGAATGTAATCTATTGAAAATGGTCGTTCATGGCTATTTTCGACAAAAATGGGGGTTGTGTGGCCATTGATCATCGACCAATGGCTCATACACCTCACCCCACATATGTTTCCTTGCCATAGACCACATTCTTGGATTTCTGGTGGAGACCATTTGTTGGTCAAAAATCCGTAGGTGTTAGCTTTCGATATTATTGAAAATGGTCGTTCATGGCTATTTTCATCAAAAATGGGGGTTGTGTGGCCATTTATCATCGACTAGAGGCTCATAAAACTCACCCCACATATGTTTCCTTGCCATAGATTACATTCTTGGATTTCTGGTGGAAACCATTTCTTGGTTAAGAACTCGTACGTGTTAGCCTTCGGTATTATTGAAAATGGTCATTCATGGCTATTTTCGGCAAAATGGGGGTTGTGTGGCCATTGATCGTCGACCAGAGGCTCATACACCTCACCCCACATATGTTTCCTTGTCGTAGATCACATTCTTGGATTTCTGGTGGAGATCATTTCTTGGTCAAAAATCCGTAGGTGTTAGCCTTCGGTATTATTGAAAATGGTCGTTCATGGCTATTTTCGACAAAAATGGGGGTTGTGTGGCCACTGATCATCGACCAGACGCTCATACACCTCACCCCACATATGATTCCTTGCCATAGATCACATTCTTGGATTTCTGGTGGAGACCATTTCTTGGTCAAAAATCCGTAGGTGTTAGCCTTCGGTATTATTGAAAATGGTCGTTCATGGCTATTTTCGACAAAAATGGGGGTTGTGTGGCCATTGATCATCGACTAGACGCTCATACACCTCACCCCACATATGTTTCCTTGCCATAGATCACATTCTTGGATTTCTGGTGGAGACCATTTCTTGGTCAAAAATCCGTAGGTGTTAGCCTTCGGTATTATTGAAAATGGTCGCTCATGGCTATTTTCGACAAAAATGGGGGTTGTGTGGCCATTGATCATCGACCAGAGGCTGAAGGCTAACACCTACGGATTTTTAACCAAGAAATGGTCTCCACCAGAAATCCAAGAATGTAATCTATGGCAAGGAAACATATGTGGGGTGAGGTTTATGAGCCTCTAGTCGATGATAAATGGCCACACAACCCCCATTTTTTATGAAAATAGCCATGAGCGACCATTTTCAATAATATTAGAGGCTAAGACCTACGGATTTTTGACCAAGAAATGGTCTCCACCAGAAATCCAAGAATGTGATCTATGGCAAGGAAACATATGTGGGGTGAGGTGTATGAGCCTCTGGTCGATGATCAATGGCCACACAACCCCCATTTTTGTCGAAAATAGCCATGAATGACCATTTTCAATAATACCGAAGGCTAACACCTACGGATTTTTGACCAAGAAATGGTCTCCACCAGAAATCCAAGAATGTGATCTATGGCAAGGAAACATATGTGGGGTGAGGTGTATTAGCCTCTGGTCGATGATCAATGGCCACACAACCCCCATTTTTGCCGAAAATAGCCATGAACGACCATTTTCAATAATACCGAAGGCTAACACCTACGGATTTTTGACCAAGAAATGGTCTCCACCAGAAATCCAAGAATGTGATCTACGACAAGCAAACATATGTGGGGTGAGGGGTATGAGCCTCTGGTCGATGAGGAGACCATTTCTTGGTCTAAAATCCGTAGGTGTTAGCCTCTAGTATTATTGAAAATGGTCGCTCATGGCTATTTTCAAGGTCGCTCATGGCTATTTTCATAAAAAATGGGGGTTGTGTGGCCATTTATCATCGATAGTACCGAAGAAATGGTCTCCACCTATGTTTCCTTGCCATAGATCACATTCTTGGATTTCTGGTGGAGACCATTTCTTGGTCAAAAATCCGTAGGTGTTAGCCTTCAGTGTCATTGAAAATGGTCGTTCATGGCTATTTTCGACAAAAATTAGGGTTGTGTGGCCATTGATCGTCGACCAGAGGCTCATACACCTCACCCCACATATGTTTCCTTGCCATAGATCACATTCTTGGATTTCTGGTGGAGACCATTTCTTGGTCAAAAATCCGTAGGTGTTAGCCTTCGGTATTTTTGAAAAGGGTCGTTCATGGCTATTTTCGACAAAAATGGGGGTTGTGTGGCCATTGATCATCGACCAGATGCTCATACACCTCACCCCACATATGTTTCCTTGCCATAGATCACATTATTGGATTTCTGGTGGAGACCATTTCTTGGTCTAAAATCCGTAGGTCTTAGCCTCTAGTATTATTGAAAATGGTCATTCATGGCTATTTTCGGCAAAATGGGGGTTGTGTGGCCATTGATCGTCGACCAGAGGCTCATACACCTCACCCCACATACTTCGGTATTATTGAAAATGGTCGTTCATGGCTATTTTCGGCAAAATGGGGGTTCTGTGGCCATTGATCATCGACCAGAGGCTCGTACACCTCACCCCACATATGTTTCCTTTCCATAGATCACATTCTTGGATTTCTGGTGGAGACCATTTCTTGGTTAAAAACTCGTACGTGTTAGCCTTCGGTATTATTGAAAATGGTCATTCATGGCTATTTTCGGCAAAATGGGGGTTGTGTGGCCATTGATCATCGACCAGACGCTCATACACCTCACCCCACATATGTTTCCTTGCCATAGATCACATTCTTGGATTTCTGGTGGAGACAATTTCTTGGTCTAAAATCCGTAGGTGTTAGCCTCTAGTATTATTGAAAATTGTCGCTCATGGCTATTTTCAAGGTCGCTCATGGCTATTTTCATAAAAAATGGGGGTTGTGTGGCCATTTATCATCGACTAGAGGCTCATAAACCTCACCCCACATATGTTTCCTTGCCATAGATCACATTCTTGGATTTCTGGTGGAGACCATTTCTTGGTCAAAAACTCGTACGTGTTAGCCTTCGGTATTATTGAAAATGGTCGTTCATGGCTATTTTCGGCAAAATGGGGGTTCTGTGGCCATTGATCATCGACCAAAGGCTCGTACACCTCACCCCACATATGTTTCCTTGCCATAGATCACATTCTTGTATTTCTGGTGGAGACCATTTCTTGGTCAAAAATCCGTAGGTGTTAGCCTCTAGTATTATTGAAAATGGTCGCTCATGGCTATTTTCAAGGTCGCTCATGGCTATTTTCATAAAAAATGGGGGTTGTGTGGCCATTTATCATCGACTAGAGGCTCATAAACCTCACCCCACATATGTTTCCTTGCCATAGATTACATTCTTGGATTTCTGGTGGAAACCATTTCTTGGTCAAAAATCCGTACGTGTTAGCCTTCGGTATTATTGAAAATGGTCGCTCATGGCTATTTTCAAGGTCGCTCATGGCTATTTTCATAACAAATGGGGGTTGTGTGGCCATTTATCATCGACTAGAGGCTCATAAACCTCACCCCACATATGTTTCCTTGCCATAGATCACATTCTTGGATTTCTGGTGGAGACCATTTCTTGGTCAAAAACTCGTACGTGTTAGCCTTTGGTATTATTAAAAATGGTCGTTCATGGCTATTTTCGGCAAAATGGGGGTTGTGTGGCCATTGATCATCGACCAGAGGCTCGTACACCTCACCCCACATATGTTTCCTTGCCATAGATCACATTCTTGGATTTCTGGTGGAGACCATTTCTTGGTCAAAAATCCGTAGGTGTTAGCCTTCGGTATTATTAAAAATGGTCATTCATGCCATTTCTTGGTTAAAAACTCGTACGTGTTAGCCTTCGGTATTATTGAATATGGTCATTGATCACTATTTTCGACAAAAATGGGGGTTGTGTGGCCATTTATCATTGACTAGAGGCTCGTACACTTCACCCCACATACGTTTTCTTGCTATAGATCACATTCTTAGATTTCTGGTGGAGACCATTTCTTGGTCAAAAATCCGTAGGTGTTAGCCTTCGGTATTATTGAAAATGGTCGTTCATAGCTATTTTCGACAAAAATGGGGGTTGTGTGGCCATTGATCATCGACCAAAGGCTCATACACCTCACCCCACATATGTTTCCTTGCCATAGACCACATTCTTGGATTTCTGGTGGAGACCATTTGTTGGTCAAAAATCCGTAGGTGTTAGCCTTCGGTATTATTGAAAATGGTCGTACATGGCTATTTGCATCAAAAATGGGGTTTGTGTGGCCATTTATCATCAACCAGAGGCTCGTACACCTCACCCCACATATGTTTCCTTGCCATAGATCACATTCTTGGATTTCTAGTGGAGAGCATTTCTTGGTCAAAAATTCGTACGTGTTAGCCTTCAGTATTATTGAAAATGGTCGTGGTCGTTCATGGCTATTTTCGACAAAATGGGGGTTGTGTGGCCATTGAACATCGACCAGAGGCTCATACACCTCACCCACATATGTTTCCTTGTCGTAGATCACATTCTTGGATTTCTGGTGGAGACCATTTCTTGGTCAAAAATCCGTATGTGTTAGCCTACGGTATTATTGAAAATTTTCGTTCATGGCTATTTTCTACAAAATAGAGGTTCTGTGGCCATTGATCATCGACCAGAGGCTCATACACCTCACCCACATATGTTTTCTTGCCGCAGAACACATTCTTGGATTTCTGGTGGAGACCATTTCTTGGGCAAAAATCCGAATGTGTTAGCCTTCGGTATTATTGAAAATGGTTATTCATGGCTATTTTCGACAAAAATGGGGGTTGTGTGGCAATTGATCATCGACCAGACGCTCATACACCCATTTTTTATGAAAATAGCCATGAGCGACCTTGAAAATAGCCATGAGCGACCATTTTCAATAATACTAGAGGCTAACACCTACGGATTTTAGACCAAGAAATGGTCTCCACCAGAAATCCAAGAATGTGTTCTGCGGCAAGAAAACATATGTGGGTGAGGTGTATGAGCCTCTGGTCGATGATCAATGGCCACAGAACCTCTATTTTGTAGAAAATAGCCATGAACGAAAATTTTCAATAATACCGTAGGCTAACACATACGGATTTTTGACCAAGAAATGGTCTCCACCAGAAATCCAAGAATGTGATCTACGACAAGGAAACATATGTGGGTGAGGTGTATGAGCCTCTGGTCGATGTTCAATGGCCACACAACCCCCATTTTGTCGAAAATAGCCATGAACGACCACGACCATTTTCAATAATACATTCTTGGATTTCTGGTGGAAACCATTTCTTGGTTAAAAACTCGTACGTGTTAGCCTTCGGTATTATTGAAAATGGTCATTCATGGCTATTTTCGGCAAAATGGGGGTTGTGTGGCCATTGATCATCGACCAGAGGCTCATACACCTCACCCCACATATGTTTCCTTCTCATAGATCACATTCTTGGATTTCTGGTGGAGACCATTTCTTGGTCAAAAATCCGTAGGTGTTAGCCTTCGATATTATTGAAAATGGTCGTTCATGGCTATTTTCGACAAAAATGGGGGTTGTGTGGCCATTGATCATCGACCAGAGGCTCATACACCCCACCCCACATATGTTTCCTTGCCATAGATCACATTCTTGGATTTCTAGTGGAGACCATTTCTTGGTTAAAAACTCGTACGTGTTAGCCTTTGGTATTATTGAAAATGGTCATTCATGGCTATTTTCGGCAAAATGGGGGTTGTGTGGCCATTGATCGTCGACCAGAGGCTCATACACCTCACCCCACACATGTTTCCTTGCCATAGATCACATTCTTGGATTTCTGGTGGAGACCATTTCTTGGTCAAAAATCCGTAGGTGTTAGCCTTCAATGTCATTGAAAATGGTCGTTCATGGCTATTTTCGACAAAAATTAGGGTTGTGTGGCCATTGATCGTCGACCAGAGGCTCATACACCTCACCCCACATATGTTTCCTTGCCATAGATCACATTCTTGGATTTCTGGTGGAGACCATTTCTTGGGCAAAAATCCGTAGGTGTTAGCCTTTGGTATTTTTGAAAATGGTCATTCATGGCTATTTTCGACAAAAATGGGGGTTGTGTGGCCATTGATCTTCGACCAGAGGCTCATACACCTCACTACACATATGTTTCCTTGCCATAAATCACATTCTTGGATTTATGGTGGAGACCATTTCTTGGTGAAAAATCCGTAGGTGTTAGCCTTCAGTGTCATTGAAAATGGTCGTTCATGGCTATTTTCGACAAAAATTAGGGTTGTGTGGCCATTGATCGTCGACCAGAGGCTCATACACCTCACCCCACATATGTTTCCTTGCCATAGATCACATTCTTGGATTTCTGGTGGAGACCATTTCTTGGTCAAAAATCCGTAGGTGTTAGCCTTCGGTATTATTGAAAATGGTCGTTCATGGCTATTTTCGACAAAAATGGGGGTTGTGTGGCCATTGATCATCGACCTGACGCTCATACACCTCACCCCACATATGTTTCCTTGCCATAGATCACATTCTTGGATTTCTGGTGGAGACCATTTCTTGGTCTAAAATCCGTAGGTGTTAGCCTCTAGTATTATTGAAAATGGTCGCTCAAGGCTATTTTCAAGGTCGCTCATGGCTATTTTAGACAAAAATGGGGGTTGTGTGGCCATTTATCATCGACTAGAGGCTCATAAACCTCACCCCACATATGTTTCCTTGCCATAGATCACATTCTTGGATTTCTGGTGGAGACCATTTCTTGGTCAAAAATCCGTAGGTGTTAGCCTTCGGTATTATTGAAAATGGTCGTTCATGGCTATTTTCGGCAAAATGGGGGTTGTGTGGCCATTGATCATCGACCAGAGGCTCGTACACCTCACCCCACATATGTTTCCTTGCCATAGATCACATTCCTGGATTTCTGGTGGAGACCATTTCTTGGTCAAAAATCCGTACGTGTTAGCCTTTGGTATTTTTGAAAATGGTCATTCATGGCTATTTTCGACAAAAATGGGGGTTGTGTGGCCATTGATCATCGACTAGAGGCTCATACACCTCACCCCACATATGTTTCCTTGCCATAGATCACATTCTTGGATTTCTGGTGGAGACCATTTCTTGGTCAAAAATCCATAGGTGTTAGCCTTCGGTATTATTCAAAATGGTCGTTCATGGCTATTTTCGACAAAAATGGGGGTTGTGTGGCCATTGATCATCGACCAGACGCTCATACACCTCACCCCACATATGTTTCCTTGCCATAGATCACATTCTTGGATTTCTGGTGGAGACCATTTCTTGGTCTAAAATCCGTAGGTGTTAGCCTCTAGTATTATTAAAAATGGTCGCTCATGGCTATTTTCAAGGTCGCTCGTGGCTATTTTCATAAAAAATGGGGGTTGTGTGGCCATTTATCATCGACTAGAGGCTCATAAACCTCACCCCACATATGTTTCCTTGCCATAGATTACATTCTTGGATTTCTGGTGGAAACCATTTCTTGGTTAAAAACTCGTACGTGTTAGCCTTCGGTATTATTGAAAATGGTCATTCATGGCTATTTTCGACAAAAATGGGGGTTGTGTGGCCATTGATCATCGACCAGAGGCTCATAAACCTCACCCCACATATGTTTCCTTGCCATAGATCACATTCTTGGATTTCTGGTGGAAACCATTTCTTGGTCAAAAATCCGTAGGTGTTAGCCTTCGGTATTTTTGAAAATGGTCGTTCATGGCTATTTTCGACAAAAATGGGGGTTATGTGGCCATTGATCATCGACTAGACGCTCATACACCTCACCCCACATATGTTTCCTTGCCATAGATCACATTCTTGGATTTCTGGTGGAGACCATTTCTTGGTCTAAAATCCGTAGGTCTTAGCCTCTAGTATTATTGAAAATGGTCATTCATGGCTATTTTCGGCAAAATGGGGGTTGTGTGGCCATTGATCGTCGACCAGAGGCTCATACACCTCACCCCACATATGTTTCCTTGCCATAGATCACATTCTTGGATTTTTGGTGGAGACCATTTCTTGGTCAAAAACTCGTACGTGTTAGCCTTCGGTATTATTGAAAATGGTCGTTCATGGCTATTTTCGGCAAAATGGGGGTTGTGTGGCCATTGATCGTCGACCAGAGGCTCATACACCTCACCCCACATATGTTTCCTTGCCATAGATCACATTCTTGGATTTCTGGTGGAGACCATTTCTTGGGCAAAAATCCGTAGGTGTTAGCCTTCGGTATTATTGAAAATGGTCGTTCATGGCTATTTTTGACAAAAATGGGGGTTGTGTGGCCATTGATCATCGACCAGACGCACATACACCTAACCCCACATATGTTTCCTTGTCATAGATCACATTCTTGGATTTCTGGTGGAGACCATTTCTTGGTCTAAAATCCATAGGTGTTAGCCTCTAGTATTATTGAAAATGGTCGCTCATGGCTTTTTTCAAGGTCGTTCATGGCTATTTTCGACAAAAATGGGGGTTGTGTGGCCATTGATCATCGACCAGATGCTCATACACCTCACCCCACATATGTTTCCTTGCCATAGATCACATTCTTGGATTTCTGGTGGAGACCATTTCTTGGTTAAAAACTCGTACGTGTTAGCCTTCGGTATTATTGAAAATGGTCGTTCATGGCTATTTTCGACAAAAATGGGGGTTGTGTGGCCATTGATCATCGACCAGAGGCTCGTACACCTCACCCCACATATGTTTCCTTGCCATAGATCACATTCTTGGATTTCTGGTGGAGACCATTTCTTGGTCTAAAATCCGTAGGTGTTAGCCTCTAATATTATTGAAAATGGTCGCTCATGGCTATTTTCGGCAAAATGGGGGTTGTGTGGCCATTGATCGTCGACTAAAGGCTCGTACACCTCACCCCACATATGTTTCCTTGCCATAGATCACATTCTTGGATTTCTGGTGGAGACCATTTCTTGGTTAAAAACTCGTACGTGTTAGCCTTTGGTATTATTGAAAATGGTCGTTCATGGCTATTTTCGGCAAAATGGGGGTTCTGTGGCCATTGATCATCGACTAGAGGCTCGTACACCTCACCACACATATGTTTCCTTGCCATAGATCACATTCTTGGATTTCTGGTGGAGACCATTTCTTGGTCAAAAATCCGTAGGTGTTAGCCTTTGGTATTTTTGAAAATGGTCGTTCATGGCTATTTTCATAAAAAAATGGGGGTTGTGTGGCCATTGATCATCGACCAGAGGCTCATACACCTCACCCCACATATGTTTCCTTGCCATAGATCACATTCTTGGATTTCTGGTGGAGACCATTTCTTGGTCAAAAATCCGCAGGTCTTAGCCTCTAGTATTATTGAAAATGGTCGCTCATGGCTATTTTCAAGGTCGCTCATGGCTATTTTCATAAAAAATGGGGGTTGTGTGGCCATTGATCATCGACCAGAGGCTCATACACCTCACCCCACATATGTTTCCTTGCCATAGATCACATTCTTGGATTTCTGGTGGAGACCGTTTCTTGGATAAAAACTCGTAGGTGTTAGCCTTCGGTATTATTGAAAATGGTCATTCATGGCTATTTTCGACAAAAATGGGGGTTGTGTGGCCATTGATCATCGACTAGAGGCTCATACACCTCACCCCACATATGTTTCCTTGCCATAGATCACATTCTTGGATTTCTGGTGGAGACCATTTCTTGGTCAAAAATCCGTAGGTGTTAGCCTTCGGTATTATTGAAAATGGTCGTTCATGGCTATTTTCGACAAAATGGGGGTTGTGTGGCAATTGATCATCGACCAGAGGCTCATACACCTCACCCCACATATGTTTCCTTGCCATAGATCACATTCTTGGATTTCTGGTGGAGACCGTTTCTTGGTCAAAAATCCGTAGGTCTTAGCCTCCAGTATTATTGAAAATGGTCGCTCATGGCTATTTTCATAAAAAATGGGGGTTGTGTGGCCATTTATCATCGACTAGAGGCTCATAAACCTCACCCCACATATGTTTCCTTGCCATAGATCACATTCTTGGATTTCTGGTGGAGACCATTTCTTAGTTAAAAACTCGTACGTGTTAGCCTTCGGTATTATTGAAAATGGTCATTCATGGCTATTTTCGGAAAAATGGGGGTTGTGTGGCCATTGATCATCGACCAGAGGCTCATACACCTCACCCCACATATGTTTCCTTGCCATAGATCACATTCTTGGATTTCTGATGGAGACCATGTTGGAGACTTGCTCTCAAATGCTATGAATTAAGAACAAGGCAACATAAAATGTTAAATAACATTGCCCTTCGTCCACCGAAACATTATCTCCAGAAGGATCTAATGAACTTCGGACGAAGGTCACGAATATGATATTACAAAGGTTTCACCTTCGTAATTAAATTTATAAAGGTAATATAAAGTGAGGTTGGAACATGAAGCATTGCATATAAATATCTTGAAAACAAACGATGTCATTCATATGTCCTATTATATGAATTTAAGATGTTTGAATACAAAGATTAAATACATCTATACCTTTGCCTTGACAAGCAATCCGAGTAATGCGTTAGTGATCACAGGAATCTTGTGAACAGTAAGGGAATACTGTTCACTATTTATAGGCACAGGACACAGCCTGTGAGGAATTACAATTATGCCCCTCATAGAACTTTACAACATTGACTCAGATCTTTATGGACTAGAAGGTCATTCCATCTTTAAGTCGGTTTCCAATACCGAAGCTTCATGAAGAAGAACCTTCGGTCATCTTATACAAACAGCTTCAGCCGAAAACCGCTTCTTCCTAGAAGACCTTCGGCGACGAAGCATAGGCCCAACAGTAGCCCCTTTCGCGGTGCTAGATCGTTTTTCGTAACGAGCTTGATCCGTGAAAAAAGTCTCTTAAGCTTCGAGGAGCCGAAGGTCCAAAAAACACCTTCCCTGAGCTCGTTGTCGAGAAACGATTCAGTTTCCCGGCGCGTAGTGGTCCCACCTTGCAGAGTTACTGTGCATTCCTGCGGTCCACCGCGCAGCGAGTGCAAGCGGGCGTCCGCCTAGTGTAAAAATCCTGGCGCTTCGCCTTCTTACCTGCAGTACTATATAAACAAACGAGTAGGTGTGAAGTTACCACATCATTCATTGCTATTTGCACTGTTTCGCTGCCAAAATTTTTAACCATCGCCGAAGCTCGACTTTCGGAATCGAACGAAGCTCCAGCCTGAAGCCTGCTTCGTCAGAAGAAAATACTTCGGAAGAAAAAAGTGTTAAATTTCTACAAATTTATAATCAAATGGCCAGAGTACGCTCTACCGCCAGGGTTGAGCATGAGGGGGACAAAGCTGAAGGTTCGGAGACTGTTCCCATCTCCGAAGCAATGCAGAGGTCCGGACTGGTAACTTCGGAGAATATCCCTAGTGATGATGCAGGACAAACAGAACAAGCAATTGCTGAAGCAGAAGAAGAAGATAATGGGGAAACTGATCCCGAAGATGATTACCGCATTGCCATGCCAAGCAAGCCCAGCCACTTGGACTTCGGGAAATCTACTATTTCGAAGGCTGATCTCTCTAAGATGGTGAAGTCGGGCTTTTTTAATGAAAATCAGAAGAAGCTATTACGCTTCGGAGGAGAAGAGACTACCCCAAAGCCTGAGAAGGATGAGATTGTTATTTTCAAAAGCTTTCTAAAGGCTCGATTAAGATTCCCTCTTCATGGGATTATTGCGGAGGTACTGAAGAGGTTCGGTATCTATTTTCACCAGCTGACCCCTAACGCCATCGTTAGGCTTAGCGTTTATATCTGGGCACTCCGAAGCCAAGCGGTGGAACCATTTGCGGACAGCTTTTGCCGGGTTCACGAGCTACATTATCAGACAAAGGCTAGAAAGGATGGGCTGCACGACAATTTTGGTTGCTATAACTTCGGCTATCGGAAAACCACAAAATTTCCGGTAATCAGCTACCGAAGCAAATGGGCAGCAGGCTGGAAATCAGAGTGGTTCTATGTCAAAGTTGATGACGACAAGGAGAAGCTTGTGCAAAGTCCACTGGAACTAATCTTCGGAGAAACCCGGCCTCGCTGCAACATGACACCCGAAGGTCCAACACAACAAGCAATAGATGAATTCAGAACTATTGCAGAGCATATCGGTACAAGGGACCTGGTTCAGGAATTTTTGGCTTTTAAAGTTTTTCGGAGTTTGAAAGAATGGGAAATGCCGAAACTAAAGGGGAAGAAGAAAGAAGGTGAACTTGTACGTTTACCTTACTATTTCAAGTTTAAAAAGTACTTCAAAACACCCTGCCAAGAGTGGTTAGATACAATTGAAGTAATGTGCAATGAAATACTTGGCAATTATTCTAAAAAAGAAGATCAATTGATGACTGCGGCCTTCAGCACCCGTCCAAAGCGAAGACTAAACCGAGTGTTGGACGCCCTGGGGTTTGAATATCCTGACTATGAAAATTTAAACAAAAATGTCGGAGGCCAGAAAAGGAAGAGGATAACCGAAGCTTCAAATAAAGATGAAGAAGAGACACCAAAGAAGAAGATTCCGAAGAAGAAGAAAGCATCTTCTCCGAAACAAAAAATATCCGACGAAGAAAAATCCCCCGCATCACCCTCTGCCACTGATGTGGAGGCAATTCTGAAGGTAATGACTGAATCCATGCCTGCGAAGCTAAGTCCACTAGGGCCTCAACTGACAAAATTTTTTCAGAAGGAAAAGGAGCCCGAAAGAATGAAGAAAACGACTAAAGTAAAAAGACAGAGGATGATCGGTGTGACAGAAGTAATTGACAAGACACCGCCAAGAGCTTCAGCTCAAAAAACACCAGCGGCTGCGGAAGGGACAAATATTGAAATTACACCTTCGGAGGTCGCAGATGCCGAAGCTGCCTCAGCTGAAGATTTGAACCTAGAGAGCACAATCGAGCATATTGACAAAATACTGCTAAATATGGCTGCAGAAGAAGCTACCACTGCCGCCGAAGAGGCCGTGACCGCAGCGTCGGGGAAAGGAAAGGAAATTGCTGATGAAGTTTCAGAAAACGAAGCTTTCATGTTCCAGAATTTAGTTGGAGAAAAACTATCAAAAACTGAAATAGAAGAGCTCAAAGAGTATGCCAAATCCTGCGGATACAAACCTGGAGCACTCCTCTTCGGAGGCATTGATGATGAAAAATTAGATTGTATTCGAGATCAGACTGGAGCCAAAATTATCGGTACTCTGTCAAAGAGTATCGGCTTTCCGAAGCTGGAAGCAGACATCAGCCGTTACCGACGACAACATATCGTTGGTAGTTTATTTTATTCCAATTTCAAGGTGAACTACTTTTCCCTTGACTTCTACTGTTTCTAATAACGGAGACATGCCTGGCGAAGGTTATTTTTGTGCAGAGTATGCTGTTGAGCAAGGCCTTGAAAATGCAGCAAGATTTTGAAGACAAAAAGCACGAAGCTATAATTGAGAGTTTGGAAAACAGAATAAAGGAGCAATCAGATGCTATGGAGAAAAAGAACTTTGAGCTCCATGCAACCGAAGGCTTATTGGAGGAAGCCGAAGCAAAAATAACAGAATTGAACACAAAGCTTCTCCGTCAATCTGAGCAGTTCGAACGAGAAAAGCAAGATCTTAATGCAAAAATTGAAGCCGAAGCTCAACAAAATTCGGATTTGAGAAAACTATTGATAAGCCTTCAAGAAAAATGTTTGGAATTTAGCAACAAATGCATTCAACGATTAAGAAAAATTTTCTACTCAATTGGAGCCAGTAGTGAAAAATTCACCCCCTCAGCTGAAGATCTACCGAAGACCTTTGACCATATTGAGGGTGAGATTGACGAGCTCGACGAAGTCATAGCTGGGCATGGTGATTTCTGTGCCTGGGTGGCTTCTCGAGGCACTGTCGCAGCCTTCCTAAAAGCTGGCTGCGATCACGGAAAAATTGTCAATAGACCGAATTTCACTTTATCACCATCAATCTTAGATGACATTCCTGATCTCGCCCGAAGTATCTCGAATAGGTTTGTAAAAATGATATGGACAAAAGGTGGGCGAGAAAAGGCTGGGGACGAAGCTCGGAGTCATCTCGAACCAGTAAGAAATCATACCTTGCGCTTACCTCTTCCTTGAAGCTTGACTTTGACTTACAACAACCTTATTCATGTAGGATGACGAAGCCGAAACTGATGACTGAAAAATGACGCCGAAGCTGAAGCTCCTTGAAGATTAAATAGTGCACTGTAGACAGTACTTGAGAAACTTTTGAGATAACTTTGTAAATGTAACTAAAACTTGTCTTTAATGTATTCTGTTCATACCTTGTAATATGTTCTTACCCTTCCATTGATGTATGAGAAGTGCTTTGTTGTGGATGAAATTTCGTTTTTTGAGCCGAGGGCGAAAAAACACCTTCCCTTCTTTTCATACACAGCAAAGCATTCCCCTTCTTTCCGAAGCTCTCCCTTTTTGTAGACGAAGCTCTCCCTTATGCTATGATAATGATTATCCTACATATGCCTGGATGAATGCTTATGAATGCAAATGCTATGATGTAATGTGATGTGCAAATGAATGTTCAAACGCGTATCCGAAGCCATACTCATAGCCACTATTTCTTTAAAAACAATCACACCTCAGCTCTGCATTCCCTTGGGAACGACTTTGGAGCTTCTTCGCCTTTACTTTTGGCGGAATCAGCGTTGACTTTTCGCTGTAAGCTCTGCATTCCCTTAGGAACGACTTTGGAGCTTCTTCGCCTTTACTTTTGGCGGAATCAGCGTTGACTTTTCGCTGTAAGCTCTGCATTCCCTTAGGAACGACTTTGGAGCTTCTTCGCCTTTACTTTCGGCGGAATCAGCGTTAACTTTTCGCTGTAAGCTCTGCATTCCCTTAGGAACGACTTTGGAGCTTCTTCGCCTTTACTTTTTGGCACTCGATGGTGCGTTCTCAGCTTTTACATTTACAATTTTGGGGGATTTTTCTCTTATAGAACTAAAAAAGGAAATTACATGTGACGGCCCCATTAAAAACCTTTCTCCCCCTTCAGAAAGGAAAAGGGTGCCATAAAAGAAAAATAAAATAAAAAATATGAAAAATTACATCGAGTTATACATAATATCGCCGAAGCTCATCCGCATTCCAAGATCTAGGAATGTCGTTGCCGTCCATATCCTTCAATCTGTATGAACCAGGTCTTGACGAAGATGCTACTAAGAAAGGTCCATCCCATTTCAACTGCAACTTGCCCACTGTTTCTGGGTTGGCCACTCTCCGAAGCACCAAGTGTCCTGGCTCAATGTTCTTTAGGCGAACCTTTCTATCTCGCCACTTGATTGTTTCGGCTTGATATTTATTGATGTTCTCCACAGCTTGCAGCCTGATCCCTTCTAAAGCATCTTTTTCCACAGAACAAGCAGCTTCGGAACCTGATTCTGCCGAAGCTACTACTCTTATTGATCCGGTTTTAGCTTCCTCCGGAGTTATTGCTTCGTCACCGAATAATAACTTGAATGGAGTAAAGCCTGTAGACCTTGATGTAGTTGTATTGTGGCTCCACACCACTTTGGTTAACTGATCTGGCCACTTTCCCTTAGGTTGATTGAAGATTAACTTCATTATTCCTGTCATAATAATGCCATTGGCTCTTTCAACAAGTCCGTTTGATTCCGGATGCCTGACTGATGCAAAATGGATCTTCGTACCAATTTGATCACAAAAATCCCTGAAAGCTTCGGAGTCAAACTGTGTTCCATTATCCACAGTAATAGCCTTTGGTACCCCGAAACGACAAACAATATTCTGCCAGAAAAACTTTTGAACGGTGGCCGAAGTTATTATGGCTAAAGGCTTTGCCTCAATCCATTTAGAAAAATATTCCACCGCAACTACAACATATCTTAGGTTCCCTTGGGCCGGTGGTAACGGACCTAACAAGTCAAGGCCCCACCTTTGTAATGGCCATATGGGTTGTATGAGTTGTGTTAAGGACGAAGGTTGTTTTTGATCTCTTGCACATTTCTGACAACCTTCGCACTTTTGAACTAATTCCGCTGCGTCCGAGGCTGCCTTAGGCCAATAAAACCCCTGACGGAAAACCTTTCCAAGTAACGGCCTAGATCCAATGTGAGATCCACACAGGCCTGCATGTATTTCTTTCATCAACTCTATGCCTTCGGCTCTAGATAAACACTTGAGTAGCGGAGAACAAACTCCATGTTTGTACAACTCCCCTTCTATCATGACATATGGACGAGCTCTTGCCTCTATCCTCCTATTATAAGCTTCGTCATCTGAAAGAAATTTACCCTGTAGGTAAGAGATGATCTCAGTTCTCCAATCTTCACTATAAACAGGAGATATATTGAGGACTGCTCTTTCAAGAAGTTCCACCGAAGGTGCTTTTATTGTTTCGAAGAACACATCCGAAGGTAAGGGCAGCCCTTGTGCCGCTGATTTAGCTAGCAAATCGGCATGCTCATTTTGTCCTCGAGGGATATTTTTAACAGAAAATCCTTCGAAGGAAGCTTCAACTCTTCGGACCATGTCCAGATATTTTTCAAGCTTCGGATCTTTAGCCTTACAACTCTTATCAATATGACCCGAAACAACTTGAGAATCAGTTTTAAGTATGGCCCTTCTGATTCCCATTGCTTTTAGCTTCCGAAGCCCCAGAAGCAAGGCTTCGTACTCAGCGATGTTATTTGTGCAACTAAAATCAAGCTTTGCCGCATAGCAAGTTTTAACTTTGGAGGGTGAAACCAACACAGCAGCTGCTCCTGCTCCGAAGGTTCCCCAAGACCCATCGCAAAACACTATCCATGCTTCAGCATCTTTATTTGTTTCTTCCTCCTGAGCCCCTGGCGTCCAGTCAGCAATGAAATCCGCTAACGCCTGAGACTGAATCGAAGATCTATGAACATATTCAATACAGAATTCGTTGAGCTCTGCAGCCCATTTTCCAATCCTTCCAGTAGCTTCTCTATTTCTCATAATATCCTTCAACGGCTGTGAAGAAGGAACAACAATATTATATGCTTGAAAGTAATGCCGAAGCTTCCTGGATGCCATCAAAACAGCATACAACACCTTCTCCAATTCTGTATAGTTTTTCTTTGATATACTAAGAACTTCAGATACAAAATACACTGGGACCTGCTTTTTAACTTGGCCATCAAGCTTCTCCTGGACAAGTGCTGCACTCACCGCTGAGTGCGAAGCTGCCACATATAATAACAAAGGAGCCCCTGGCGTTGGTGGAGTTAATGTTGTTAACTCTATCAGATATTGTTTCAATTCCTCGAAGGCTCTTTGTTGGCTTGGTCCCTGTTGGGTCTATGCTTCGTCGCCGAAGGTCTTATAGAAAGAAGTGGTCCTCGGATGAAGCTGTTTGTATAAGATAGCCGAAGGTTCCTCTTCGTAAAGCTTCGGCATTACAAACCGACTTAAAGATAGAATGACCTTTTAGTCCATAAAGGTCTGAGTCAATGTTGTAAGTTTTTATGAGGGGCATACTTGTAATTCCTCACAGGCTGCGTCATGTGCCTATAAATAGTGAACAATATTCTGTTACTGTTCAGGCATTCAATTAATTGCAATCGCATCTCTCGAAATTCAACTCTTTGCCAAGGCAAAGGTATTATTGTATTCAATAGTTCAATACATTAAGTAAATACAATGTATTTCATCTATGATGTATGTATTCCTTTTATACCTTTTATTTTATGTCATTTTATAATTTTTACTGAAATTTTATTACGAAGATACGAGCTTCGTAATTATGCTTTTATCAACCTTCGTCCAAGATCCATTATTCTCAAGAGAATAATGTTTCATAGACGAAGGACATTAACATTTAACATTTTATGTTGCCTTGTTCTTAATTCTAAGCACTTGAGAACAAGTCCCCAACATTGGCGCCCACCTCCGGTGAACTCACTTCCACTTTTTGAGCTGATGGCTTCGTTCAACGACCAAGCTGGAGCTGCTTCGGACCCGAAGCTGGTGCTCCCGATCACAGGTGGCTCGTCCTCAGAGCCAGCTAACAAGAAACAGAAGAAGGAAGCACAGAGAAGGGTACAGCATGTTGGGGTGCAAGGACCCTTCATCAAGTCAAGATGGTCTCACATTCCTATTACCTTTTCCCAAGAGGACCTTCAGCTCAAAGATTACCCACACAACGATGCCATGGTTATCTCTTGTGTTATCAAAGGATTTCTGGTCCACAATGTCTTGGTTGACACAGGCAGTGCAGCTGACATCATATTTGCTAAGGCCTTCAGACAAATGCAAGAGCCAGAAGATAAGATTCATGATGCTACACATCCTCTCTGTGGCTTCGGAGGAAGACGGATTGTAGCACTGGGCAAGATCAGCATGTTAGTGACCTTCGGGTTCATCAACAACACTAGAACTGAGCAAGTTGTGTTTGACATTGTTGACATGGAATACCCTTACAATGCAATTATTGGTCGTGGTACTCTCAATGCCTTCGAAGCAATCCTTCATCCTGCTTATCTTTGCATGAAGATACCTTCGGATCAGGGACCCATTGCTATCCATGGAAGTCAGGAAGCTGCAAGAAGGGCCGAAGGCAATTGGACTGACTCAAAAGCAATCCATAACATAGATGGAGCTAAAGCTTGTGAACAGTACAAATTCAGAAGGGAGAAAGCAGCTTCAGCAGATCAGCCGAAGCTTATGCTCTTATGTGAGGACATAGCAGAGCAGAAGGTGCTGTTAGGCTCTCAATTATCCGAAGAGCAGGAGAAAACCTTGATAAGGTTTTTGTTCAATAACAAAGATGTTTTTGCATGGTCAGCCAATGATCTATGCGGAGTTAATAGAGATGTTATTGAGCACTCGCTCAATGTCGATCCATCCTTCAGACCCAGAAAGCAAAGGCTTCGGAAAATGTCAGATGATAAGGCCGAAGGTGCTCGCAACGAAGTCAAAAGACTCCTCAGTGCAGGAGTTATCAGAGAAGTGAAGTACCCAGAATGGCTAGCTAACACTGTTATGGTAAAAAAGGCCAATGGCAGGTGGCGAATGTGCATCGATTTTACAGATCTTAACAAGGCTTGTCCGAAGGATGAATTCCCACTACCAAGGATAGACTCTTTAGTTGATGCAGCAGCTTCTTCAGAGCTCATGAGTCTGTTAGACTGTTATTCAGGCTATCACCAAATTTGGATGAAGAAGGAAGATGAGCCGAAGACTAGCTTCATAACTCCAAGTGGCACATATTGCTATCTTCGGATGCCTGAGGGGCTCAAAAACGCTGGAGGAAGTTTCAGCCGAATGACTGCGAAGGTTCTCCAATCTCAAATAGGCAGAAATGTGCTAACTTATGTAGATGACATCATTGTCAAAAGCACGAAGCAGGAGAATCATATTGCTGATCTGCAGGAGACCTTCGCCAGTTTCAGGCAAGCTGGCTTAAAGTTAAATCCAGAAAAATGCGTCTTCGGAGTGAAGAAGGGGAAATTTCTTGGATGCTTGGTTTCAACAAAGGGAATTGAAGCCAATCCAAGTAAAATTGAAGCTATACTTCGGATGGAGCCACCAACTACAAAGAAGGGGGCTCAAAGATTGACAGGAAGATTGGCATCTCTCAATAGATTCATATCCAGATCAGCAGAGAGAAACTTACCATTCTTCGAAGTGCTGAAGTCAGCAGAAGTCTTTCAATGGGGACCAATTCAGCAGAAGGCTTTTGAAGAGCTAAAACAGTATTTAATAGATCTAACAACATTGACTCCACCAATGCCAGGGGCTCCTTTGTTATTATATGTGGCAGCTTCGCACTCAGCGGTAAGTGCAGCGCTTGTTCAGGAGAAGCTCGATGGTCAAGTCAAGAGACATGCCCCAATATATTTTGTATCCGAGGTTCTTAGTTTGTCAAAGAAAAATTATACAGAGTTGGAGAAGGTACTGTATGCTGTCTTGATGGCCTCCAGGAAGCTTCGGTACTATTTCCAAGCTTACAACATAATTGTTCCTTCATCACAACCTCTGAAGGATATTATGAGGAACCGAGAAGCTACTGGAAGGATTGGAAAATGGGCTGCAGAGCTCAATGAATTTTGTATTGAATATGTTCATAGATCTTCGATTCAGTCACAGGCGCTGGCAGACTTTATTGCTGATTGGACGCCAGGGGTCAGGAGGAGGAAATGAATAAAGACAACGAAGCCTGGACAGTGTTTTGTGACGGATCTTGGGGAACCTTCGGAGCAGGAGCGGCTGCTGTGTTGGTTTCACCTTCCAAAGTCAAAACTTGTTATGCGGCAAAGCTTGATTTTAATTGCACAAATAACATTGCTGAGTACGAAGCATTGATTCTAGGTCTTCGGAAGTTAAAAGCAATGGGAATCAGAAGGGCCATACTTAAAACTGATTCCCAGGTTGTTTCGGGTCATATTGACAAAAGTTGCAAGGCTAAGGATCCGAAGCTTGAAAAATATCTGGATATGGTTCGAAGAGTTGAAGCTTCCTTCAAAGGGTTTTCTGTCAAAAATATCCCTCGAGGACAAAATGAGCATGCTGATTTGCTAGCTAAGTCAGCAGCACAGGGGCTGCCTTTACCTTCGGATGTGTTCTTCGAAACAATAAAAGCACCTTCAGTGGAACTTCTTGAAAGAGCAGTTCTTAATATATCTCCTGTTTTTAGCGAAGATTGGAGAACCGAGATCATCTCTTACCTTCAGGGTAAATTCCTTTCAGATGACGAAGCTTATAACAAGAGGATAGAGGCAAGAGCTCGTCCATATGTCATGATAGAAGGGGAGTTGTACAAACATGGAGTTTGTGCTCCGCTGCTCAAATGTTTATCCAGAACCGAAGGTATAGAGTTAATGAAAGAAATACATGCAGGCCTGTGTGGATCTCACATCGGATCTAGGCAGTTACTTGGAAAAATTTTCCGCCAAGGGTTTTATTGGCCGAAGGCAGCTTCGGATGCAGCAGAATTGGTTCAAAAGTGCGAAGGTTGTCAGAAATGTGCAAGAGATCAAAAACAACCTTCGTCCTTAACACAGCTCATACAACCCACTTGGCCATTGCAAAGGTGGGGCCTTGACTTGTTAGGTCCGCTACCACCGGCCCAAGGGAACCTGAGATATGTTGTAGTAGCTGTGGAATATTTTTCTAAATGGATTGAGGCGAAGCCTTTAGCCACAATAACTTCGTCCACCGTCCAAAAGTTTTTCTGGCAGAATATTGTTTGTCGTTTCGGGGTGCCAAAGGCCATCACTGTGGACAATGGGACACAGTTTGACTCCGAAGCTTTCAGGGACTTCTGTAACCAAATTGGTACGAAGATCCATTTTGCATCAGTTAGGCACCCAGAGTCAAATGGACTCGTTGAAAGAGCCAACGGCATTATAATGACAGGAATAATGAAGTTAATCTTCAATCAACCCAGAGGAAAATGGCCAGATCAGTTAACCAAAGTGGTGTGGAGCCACAACACGACAACATCAAGGTCTACAGGCTTTACTCCATTCAAGTTGTTATTCGGTGACGAAGCAATAACTCCAGAGGAAGCTAAAACCGGATCAATAAGGATAGTAGCTTCGGCAGAATCAGATTCCGAAGCTGCTTATTCTATAGAAAAAGATGCTTTAGAAGGGATCAGACTCCAAGCCGTGGAGAATATCAATAAATATCAAGCTGAAACAGTCAAATGGCGGGATAGAAAGGTTCGGCTAAAAAATATTGAGCCGGGGCACTTGGTGCTTCGGAGAGTGGCCAACTCAGAAACAGTGGGCAAATTGCAGTTGAAATGGGACGGACCTTTCTTAGTAGCATCTTCGTCAAGACCCGGTTCATACAGATTGAAAGATATGGACGGCAATGACATTCCTAGGTCTTGGAATGCGGATGAGCTTCGGCGATATTATGTATAATTCGATGTAATTTTTCATATTTTTTATTTTTTCTTTCATGGCACCCTTTTCCTTTCCAAAGGGGGAGAAAGGTTTTTAATGGGGCCAGCATATGTAATTTCCTTTTTTAGTTCTATAAGAGCAAAATCCCCCAAAGAATGTAAATGTAAAAGCTGAGAGCGCACCATCGAGTGCCAAAAAGTAAAGGCGAAGAAGCTCCAAAGTCGTTCCCAAGGGAATGCAGAGCTCACAGCGAAAAGTCAACGCTGATTCCGCCAAAAGTAAAGGCGAAGAAGCTCCAAAGTCGTTCCTAAGGGAATGCAGAGCTTACAGCGAAAAGTCAACGCTGATTCCGCCAAAAGTAAAGGCGAAGAAGCTCCAAAGTCGTTCCTAAGGGAATGCAGAGCTGAGGTGTGATTGTTTTTAAGAAAATAATGGCCATGAATATGGCTTCGGATACGTGTTTGGCCATTCATTTGCACATCACATTACATCATAGCATTTGCATTCATAAACATTCATCTAGGCATATGTAGGATAATCATCTTCATCGCATAAATGGTTGCTTCGGCAAAAAGAGAAAAAAGAAAGGGAAAAAAGAGCTTCGTACACAAAGAAGAAAGGACAATGTTGTTTTCTATGCTTCGCTGCGTACGAAAAGAAGGGAAGGTGTTTTTCGCCTTCGGCTCAAAAGAAGATTTCGTCCACATCAAAGCATTTCTCATACATCAATGGAAGGATAAGGATATATAACAAGGTATGAACAGAATTCATTAAAGACAAGTTTTGGCTACATTTACAAAAGTTATCTCAAAAGTTTTTTAAGTACTGTCTACAGTCTACTATCTAAATCTCCAAGGAGCTTCGGCTTCGGCGTTATTTTTGATCATCAGCTTCGGCTTCGTCATCCTACATGAATAAGATCGTTGGAAGTCAAAATCATGTTTACAGGAAAAGGAAAGCACAAGGTATGGTTTCTTACTGGATCAAGGTGGCTACGAGCTTCGTCTCCAGCCTTCTCTCGACCACCTTTTGTCCATATCATTTTTACAAATCGATTCGAGATACTTCGGGCAAGATCAGGGATGTCATCCAGGATTGATGGTGTTAAAGTGAAATTTGGCCTATTGACAATCTTCCCATGATCACAGCCAGCTTTCAGGAAGGCTGCAGCAGTCCCTCGAGAAGCCACCCAGGCACAGAAGTCACCATGCCCAGCTATGACTTCGTCGAGCTCGTCAATCTCCCCCTCAATATGTTCGAAGGTTTTCGGTAGATTTTCAGCTGAGGGGGTGAATTTTTCACTACTGGCTCCAACTGAGTAAAAAATCTTTCTTAATCGTTGAATGCATTTGTTGCTAAATTCCAAGCATTTTTCTTGAAGACTTGTCAGTAGTTTTCTCAAATCTGAATTTTGTTGAGCTTCGGCTTCAAGTTTTGCAATAAAATCTTGTTTTTCTCGTTCGAATTGCTCAGACTGGCGGAGAAGCTTCGTGTTCAGTTCTGTTATTTTTGCTTCAGCTTCCGCCAATAAACCTTCGGTTGCCTGGAGCTCAAAGTTCTTTTTCTCGAAAGCATCTGATTGTTCCTTTATTTTGCTTTCCAAATTTTCAATTATAACTTCGTTCTTCTTATCTTCAAAATCTTGCTGCATTTGCAAGGCTTTGCTCAACAGCATACTCTACACGAACACAACCTTCGTCAGACATGTTTTTATTATTAAAAACAATAAAAGTTAAGGGACAAGTTATTCACCTTGAAGTTGGAGTAAAATAAACTACCAACGACATGTTGTCGTCGGTAGCGGCTGATGTCTGTTTCTAGCTTCGGGAATCCAACACTCTTGGACAGAGTACTGATAATTTTGGCCCCTGTTTGATCTCGAATACACTCTAATTTCTCATCATCAACGCCTCCGAAGAGGAGTGCCCCAGGTTTGTATCCACAGGATTTGGCATATTCTCTAAGTTCTTCTATTTTAGCTTTTGATAGATGTTCTCCAACTAAGTTCTGGAACACGAAGGCTTCGTTTTCTGAAGTTTCATCAGCAATTTCTTTTCCTTTCTTCGACGCTGCAGTCACGGCCTCTTCGGCAGCAGTGGTAGCTTCTTCTGCAGCCATGTCTAGCAGTATTTGATCAATATGTTCAATTGTACTCTCCAGGTTCAAATCTTCAGCTGAGGCAGCTTCGGCAGCTGCAGCCTCCGAAGGTGCAATTTCAATATCTGTCCCCTCTGCAGCCGCCGGTGTTTTCTGGGCTGAAGCCCTTGGCGGCGTCTTGTCAATTACCTCTGTCACAGTGATAATTCTTTGTTTCTTTGCCTTGATTGTCTTCTTCGATTTTTCGGGTTCCTTGTCCTTCTGAAAAAACTTTGTCAGTTGAGGGCCCAGTGGACTTAGCTTCGCAGGTAAGGATTCAGTCATTACCTTCAGAATTTCCTCAACGACAGCAGCAGAAGGTGATGCGGGGGTTTCTTCTGCTTCGGGTATTTGTCGCTTCGGAGAAGGAGCTTTCCTTTTCTTCGGAATTTTCTTCTTTATTGGCTCTTTTTCACCTTCATCTAAGGCTTCAGTTATCCTTTTCCTTTTTTGGCCTCCGGCACCTTTGTTCAGATTTTCGTAATCAGGGTATTCGAAACCCAAGGCGTCCAACACTCGATTTAGCCTTCGTTTCGGACGGGTGCCGAAGGCTGCGGTCATCAATTGATCTTCTTTCTTGGAAAAATTGCCAAGTATCTCATTGCACATCACTTCAATCGTATCCAGCCACTCTTAGCAAGGAGTTTTAAAGTATTTCTTAAATTTGAAGTAATAAGGTAAACGTACAAGTTCACCTTTTTTCTTCTCCCCCTTCAGCTTCGGCATTTCCCACTCTTTTACACTAGGAAAAACCTTGAAAGCCAAAAACTCCTGGACCAGGTCCCTTGTACTGATATTCTCTGCAATTATTTTGAATTCATACATTGCTTTTTGAGTCGAACCCTCTGGTAACATGTGGCACTGGGGGCGGGTCTCTCCGAAGATTAGTTCCAGTGGACTTTGCACAAGCTTTTCCTTATCGTCATCAACCTTGACATAGAACCATTCTGATTTCCACCCTGCTGCCCATTTGCTTCGGTAGCTGATCACAGGATACTTCGTAGTTTTCCGATAAGCAAAATTATAGCAACCAAAATTGTCATGTAATCCATCCTTTCTAGCCTTTGTCTGATAGTGCAGTTCGTGAACTCGGCAAAAACTGTCCGCTAACGGTTCCACCGCCTGGCTTCGGAGTGCCCAGATATAAACACTAAGCCTAACGATAGCGTTAGGAGTCAGCTGGTGAAAATAGATTCCGAACTTCTTCAATACCTCTGCAATAATCCCATGTAGGGGGAATCTTAACCCAGCCTTTAGGAAGCTCTTAAAAATAACAATTTCATCTTTCTCCGGCTTTGGGGTAGTCTCTTCTCCCCCGAAGCGTAATAGCTTCTTTTGATTTTCAGTGAAATAGCCTGACTTTACCATCTTGGCCAGATCAGTCTTCGAAACAGTAGATTTCCCGAAATCCAAATGGCTGGGTTTGCTTGGCGTGGCAAGGTGATAATCATCTTCGGGGTCAGTTTCCTCAGTATCTTCTCCTTCTGCTTCAGCGATTGCTTGTTCCGCATCATCACTAGGAATCTTTTCCGAAGTCACTAGCCCGGATCGTTGCATGGCTTCGGAGATAGGGACAGTCTCCGAAGCTTCCGTTTCGTCCCCCTCACGCTCAACTCTGGCGGTAGAACGGACTCTGGCCATTTAACTATGAACTTGTGAAACTTTAATACTTTTTTCCTCCGAAGCAGGCTTCAAGATGGAGCTTCGTTCGATTCCGACAAACAAGCTTCGGCGACGGTTAAAAATTTTGGCAGCAAAACAGTGCAAATAGCAGTAAATGCTGTGGTAACTTCACACCTACTCGTCTGTTTATATAGTGCTGCAGGTAAGAAGGCGAAGCGCCAGAAGTTTTACACCAGGCGGACACCCGCTCGCACTCGCTGAACGGTGGACCGCAGTGTCCGAACAGTAACTCTGCAAGGTGGGGCCGCTACGCGCAGGGAGATTGAATCGTTTCTCGACAACGAGCTCAGGGAAGGTGTTTTTGAGACCTTCGGCGCTCCGAAGCCTAAGAAACTTTTTTCACGGATCAAGCTCGTTACGAAAAACGACCTAGCACCGCGAAAGGGGCTACTGTTGGGTCTATGCTTCGTCGCCGAAGGTCTTATAGAAAGAAGTGGTCCTCGGATGAAGCTGTTTGTATAAGATAGCCGAAGGTTCCTCTTCGTAAAGCTTCGGCATTACAAACCGACTTAAAGATAGAATGACCTTTTAGTCCATAAAGGTCTGAGTCAATGTTGTAAGTTTTTATGAGGGGCATACTTGTAATTCCTCACAGGCTGCGTCCTGTGCCTATAAATAGTGAACAGTATTCCGTTACTGTTCAGGCATTCAATTAATTGCAATCGCATCTCTCGGAATTCAACTCTTTGCCAAGGCAAAGGTATTATTGTATTCAATAGTTCAATACATTAAGTAAATACAATGTATTTCATCTATGATGTATGTATTCCTTTTATACCTTTTATTTTATGTCATTTTATAATTTTTACTGAAATTTTATTACGAAGATACGAGCTTCGTAATTATGCTTTTATCAACCTTCGTCCAAGATCCATTATTCTCAAGAGAATAATGTTTCATAGACGAAGGACATTAACATTTAACATTTTATGTTGCCTTGTTCTTAATTCTAAGCACTTGAGAACAAGTCCCCAACAGTCCCCATTGAAAGACTTCGGCTGATTTCAGCACTTCGAAGAATAGTAAGTTTCTCTCCGCTGATCTGGATATGAACCTATTGAGAGATGCCAACCTTCCTGTCAATCTTTGAGCCCCCTTTTTTGTAGTTGGTGGCTCCATCCGAAGTATAGCTTCAATTTTACTTGGATTAGCTTCGATTCCCTTTGTTGAAACCAAACATCCAAGAAATTTCCCCTTCTTTACTCCAAAAACACATTTTTCTGGATTCAATTTTAAGCCAGCTTGTCTGAATTTAGCGAAGGTCTCCTGCAAATCAGCAATATGATTCTCCTGTTTCGTGCTTTTTACAATGATGTCATCAACATAAGTTAGCACATTTCTGCCTATCTGAGACTGGAGAACTCTCGCAGTCATTCTGCTGAAACTTCCTCCAGCGTTTTTGAGCCCCTCAGGCATCCGAAGATAGCAATACGTGCCACTTGGAGTTATGAAGCTAGTCTTCGGCTCATCTTCCTTTTTCATCCAGATTTGATGGTAGCCTGAATAACAGTCTAACAGACTCATGAGTTCTGAAGAAGCTGCTGCATCAACTAAAGAGTCTATCCTTGGCAATGGGAATTCATCCTTCGGACAAGCCTTGTTAAGATCTGTAAAATCGATACACATTCGCCACTTGCCATTTGCCTTTTTTACCATAACAGTGTTAGCTAGCCATTCTGGATACTTTACTTCTCTGATAACTCCTGCACTGAGGAGTCTCTTGACTTCATTACGAGCACCTTCGGCTTTATCATCTGACATTTTCCGAAGCCTCTGCTTTCTGGGTCTGAAAGATGGATCAACATTGAGCGAGTGCTCAATAACATCCCTATTAACTCCGCAAAGATCATTGGCTGACCATGCAAAAACATCTTTGTTGTTGAACAAAAACCTTATCAAGGTTTTCTCTTGTTCTTCGGATAACTGAGAGCCCAACAGCACCTTCTGCTCTGCTATGTCCTCACATAAGAGCATGGGCTTCGGCTGATCTGCTGAAGCTGCTTTCTCCCTTCTGAATTTGTATTGTTCACAAGCTTCAGCTCCATCTATGTTATGAATTGCTTTTGAGTCAGTCCAGTTTCCTTCGGCCCTTCTGGCGGCTTCCTGACTTCCATGGATAGCGATGGGTCCTTGATCCGAAGGTATCTTCATGCAGAGATAAGCAGGATGAAGAATTGCTTCGAAAGCATTGAGGGTGCCACGACCAATGATTGCATTGTAAGGATATTCCATGTCAACAATGTCAAACACAATTTGCTCAGTTCTGGTGTTGTTGATGAACCCGAAGGTCACTGGCATGGTGATCTTGCCCAGTGCTACAATTTGTCTTCCTCCGAAGCCACAGAGAGGATGTGTAGCATCATGAATCTTATCTTCTGGCTCTTGCATTTGTCTGAAGGCCTTAGCAAATATGATATCAGCTGCACTACCTGTGTCAACCAAGACATTGTGGACCAGAAATTCTTTGATAACACAAGAGATAACCATGGCATCGTTGTGTGAGTAATCCTTGAGCTGAAGATCCTCTTGGGAGAAGGTAATGGGAATGTGAGACCATTTTGACTTGATGAAGGGTCCCTGCACCCCAACATGCTGTACCCTTCTCGGTGCCTCTTTTTTGTGCTTCTTAGTGGCTGGCTCTGAGGACGAACCACCTGTAATCGGGAGCACTAGCTTCGGGTCCGAAGTAGCTCCAGCTCGATCATTGAACGAAGCCATCAGCTCAAAAAGTGGAAGTGAGTTCACCGGAGGTGGGCGCCAATGTTGGAGACTTGCTCTCAAATGCTATGAATTAAGAACAAGGCAACATAAAATGTTAAATAACAATGCCCTTCGTCCACTGAAACATTATCTCCAGAAGGATCTAATGAACTTCGGACGAAGGTCACGAATATGATATTACAAAGGTTTCACCTTCGTAATTAAATTTATAAAGGTAATATAAAGTGAGGTTGGAACATGAAGCATTGCATATAAATATCTTGAAAACAAACGATGTCATTCTTATGTCCTATTACATGAATTTAAGATGTTTGAATACAAATATTAAATACATCTATACCTTTGCCTTGACAAGCAATCCGAGTAATGCGTTAGTGATCACAGGAATCTTGTGAACAGTAAGGGAATACTGTTCACTATTTATAGGCACAGGACACAGCCTGTGAGGAATTACAATTATGCCCCTCATAGAACTTTACAACATTAACTCAGATCTTTATGGACTAGAAGGTCATTCCATCTTTAAGTCGGTTTCCAATACCGAAGCTTCATGAAGAAGAACCTTCGGTCATCTTATACAAACAGCTTCAGCCGATAACCGCTTCTTCCTAGAAGACCTTCGGCGACGAAGCATAGGCCCAACAGACCATTTCTTGGTCAAAAATCCGTACGTGTTAGCCTTTTGTATTTTTGAAAATGGTCATTCATGGCTATTTTCGACAAAAATGGGGGTTGTGTGGCCATTGATCATCGACCAGACGCTCATACACCTCACCCCACATATGTTTCCTTGCCATAGATCACATTCTTGGATTTCTGGTGGAGACCATTTCTTGGTTAAAAACTCGTACGTGTTAGCCTTCGGTATTATTGAAAATGGTCGTTCATGGCTATTTTCGACAAAAATGGGGGTTGTGTGGCCATTGATCATCGACCAGAGGCTCGTACACCTCACCCCACATATGTTTCCTTGCCGAAAATAGCCATGAGCGACCATTTTCAAAAATATTAGAGGCTAACACCTACGGATTTTAGACCAAGAAATGGTCGCTCATGGCTATTTTCAAGGTCGCTCGTGGCTATTTTCATAAAAAATGGGGGTTGTGTGGCCATTTATCATCGACTAGAGGCTCATAAAACTCACCCCACATATGTTTCCTTGCCATAGATTACATTCTTGGATTTCTGGTGGAAACCATTTCTTGGTTAAAAACTCGTACGTGTTAGCCTTCGATATTATTGAAAATGGTCATTCATGGCTATTTTCGACAAAAATGGGGGTTGTGTGGCAATTGATCATCGACCAGAGGCTCATAAACCTCACCCCACATATGTTTCCTTGCCATAGATCACATTCTTGGATTTCTGGTGGAAACCATTTCTTGGTCAAAAATCTGTAGGTGTTAGCCTTCGGTATTTTTGAAAATGGTCGTTCATGGCTATTTTCGACAAAAATGGGGGTTGTGTGGCCATTGATCATCGACCAGACGCTCATACACCTCACCCCACATATGTTTCCTTGCCATAGATCACATTCTTGGATTTCTGGTGGAGACCATTTCTTGGTCTAAAATCCGTAGGTCTTAGCCTCTAGTATTATTGAAAATGGTCATTCATGGCTATTTTCGGCAAAATGGGGGTTGTGTGGCCATTGATCGTCGACCAGAGGCTCATACACCTCACCCCACATATGTTTCCTTGCCATAGATCACATTCTTGGATTTTTGGTGGAGACCATTTCTTGGTCAAAAACTCGTACGTGTTAGCCTTCGGTATTATTGAAAATGGTCGTTCATGGCTATTTTCGGCAAAATGGGGGTTGTGTGGCCATTGATCGTCGACTAGAGGCTCATACACCTCACCCCATATATGTTTCCTTGCCATAGATCACATTCTTGGATTTCTGGTGGAGACCATTTCTTGGGCAAAAATCCGTAGGTGTTAGCCTTCGGTATTATTGAAAATGGTCGTTCATGGCTATTTTTGACAAAAATGGGGGTTGTGTGGCCATTGATCATCGACCAGACGCTCATACACCTCACCCCACATATGTTTCCTTGTCATAGATCACATTCTTGGATTTCTGGTGGAGACCATTTCTTGGTCTAAAATCCGTAGGTGTTAGCCTCTAGTATTATTGAAAATGGTCGCTCATGGCTATTTTCAAGGTCGTTCATGGCTATTTTCGACAAAAATGGGGGTTCTGTGGCCATTGATCATCGACCAGACACTCATACACCTCACCCCACATATGTTTCCTTGCCATAGATCACATTCTTGGATTTCTGGTGGAGACCATTTCTTGGTTAAAAACTCGTACGTGTTAGCCTTCGGTATTATTGAAAATGGTCGTTCATGGCTATTTTCGACAAAAATGGGGGTTGTGTGGCCATTGATCATCGACCAGAGGCTCGTACACCTCACCCCACATATGTTTCCATGCCATAGATCACATTCTTGGATTTCTGGTGGAGACCATTTCTTGGTCTAAAATCCGTAGGTGTTAGCCTCTAATATTATTGAAAATGGTCGCTCATGGCTATTTTCGGCAAAATGGGGGTTGTGTGGCCATTGATCATCGACTAAAGGCTCGTACACCTCACCCCACATATGTTTCCTTGCCATAGATCACATTCTTGGATTTCTGGTGGAGACCATTTCTTGGTTAAAAACTCGTACGTGTTAGCCTTCGGTATTATTGAAAATGGTCGTTCATGGCTATTTTCAGCAAAATGGGGGTTCTGTGGCCATTGATCATCGACCAGAGGCTCGTACACCTCACCCCACATATGTTTCCTTGCCATAGATCACATTCTTGGATTTCTGGTGGAGACCATTTCTTGGTCAAAAATCCGTAGGTGTTAGCTTTTGGTATTTTTGAAAATGGTCGTTCATGGCTATTTTCATAAAAAATGGGGGTTGTGTGGCCATTGATCATCGACCAGAGGCTCATACACCTCACCCCACATATGTTTCCTTGCCATAGATCACATTCTTGGATTTCTGGTGGAGACCATTTCTTGGTCAAAAATCCGCAGGTCTTAGCCTCTAGTATTATTGAAAATGGTCGCTCATGGCTATTTTCAAGGTCGCTCATGGCTATTTTCATAAAAAATGGGGGTTGTGTGCCATTGATCATCGACCAGAGGCTCATACACCTCACCCCACATATGTTTCCTTGCCATAGATCACATTCTTGGATTTCTGGTGGAGACCGTTTCTTGGATAAAAACTCGTAGGTGTTAGCCTTCGGTATTATTGAAAATGGTCATTCATGGCTATTTTCGACAAAAATGGGGGTTGTGTGGCCATTGATCATCTACTAGAGGCTCATACACCTCACCCCACATATGTTTCCTTTCCATAGATCACATTCTTGGATTTCTGGTGGAGACCATTTCTTGGTCAAAAATCCGTAGGTGTTAGCCTTCGGTATTATTGAAAATGGTCGTTCATGGCTATTTTCGACAAAATGGGGGTTGTGTGGCAATTGATCATCGACCAGAGGCTCATACACCTCACCCCACATATGTTTCCTTGCCATAGATCACATTCTTGGATTTCTGGTGGAGACCATTTCTTGGTCAAAAATCCGTAGGTCTTAGCCTCCAGTATTATTGAAAATGGTCGCTCATGGCTATTTTCATAAAAAATGGGGGTTGTGTGGCCATTTATCATCGACTCGAGGCTCATAAACCTCACCCCGCATATATTTCCTTGCCATAGATCACATTCTTGGATTTCTGGTGGAGACCATTTCTTGGTTAAAAACTCGTACGTGTTAGCCTTCGGTATTATTGAAAATGGTCATTCATGGCTATTTTCGGCAAAATGGGGGTTGTGTGGCCATTGATCATCGACCAGAGGCTCATACACCTCACCCCACATATGTTTCCTTGCCATAGATCACATTCTTGGATTTCTGGTGGAGACCATTTCTTGGTCAAAAATCCGTACGTGTTAGCCTTTGGTATTTTTGAAAATGGTCATTCATGGCTATTTTCGACAAAAATGGGGGTTGTGTGGCCATTGATCATCGACCAGACGCTCATACACCTCACCTCACATATGTTTCCTTGCCATAGATCACATTCTTGGATTTCTGGTGGAGACCATTTCTTGGTTAAAAACTCGTACGTGTTAGCCTTCGGTATTATTGAAAATGGTCGTTCATGGCTATTTTCGACAAAAATGGGGGTTGTGTGGCCATTGATCATCGACCAGAGGCTCATACACCTCACCCCACATATGTTTCCTTGCCATAGATCACATTCTTGGATTTCTGGTGGAGACCATTTCTAGGTCTAAAATCCGTAGGTGTTAGCCTCTAATATTATTGAAAATGGTCGCTCATGGCTATTTTCAAGGTCGCTCATGGCTATTTTCATAAAAAATGGGGGTTGTGTGGCCATTTATCATCGACTAGAGGCTCATAAACCTCACCCCACATATGTTTCCTTGCCATAGATTACATTCTTGGATTTCTGGTGGAAACCATTTCTTGGTTAAAAACTCGTACGTGTTAGCCTTCGGTATTATTGAAAATGGTCGTTCATGGCTATTTTCGACAAAAATGGGGGTTGTGTGGCCATTGATCATCGACCAGAGGCTCGTACACCTCACCCCACATATGTTTCCTTGCCATAGATCACATTCTTGGATTTCTGGTGGAGACCATTTCTTGGTCTAAAATCCGTAGGTGTTAGCCTCTAATATTATTGAAAATGGTCGCTCATGGCTATTTTCGGCAAAATGGGGGTTGTGTGGCCATTGATCATCGACTAAAGGCTCGTACACCTCACCCCACATATGTTTCCTTGCCATAGATCACATTCTTGGATTTCTGGTGGAGACCATTTCTTGGTCAAAAATCCGTAGGTGTTAGCCTTCGGTATTATTGAAAATGGTCGTTCATGGCTATTTTCGACAAAAATGGGGGTTGTGTGGCCATTTATCATCGACTAAAGGCTCATACACCTCACCCCACATATGTTTCCTTGCCATAGATTACATTCTTGGATTTCTGGTGGAAACCTTTTCTTGGTTAAAAACTCGTACGTGTTAGCCTTCGGTATTATTGAAAATGGTCAGTCATGGCTATTTTCGGCAAAATGGGGGTTGTGTGGCCATTGATCGTCGACCAGAGGCTCATACACCTCACCCCACATATGTTTCCTTGTCGTAGATCACATTCTTGGATTTCTGGTGGAGACCATTTCTTGGTCAAAAATCCGTAGGTGTTAGCCTTCGGTATTATTGAAAATGGTCGTTCATGGCTATTTTCGACAAAAATGGGGGTTGTGTGGCCATTGATCATCGACCAGACGCTCATACACCTCACCCCACATATGTTTCCTTGCCATAGATCACATTCTTGGATTTCTGGTGGAGACCATTTCTTGGGCAAAAATCCGTAGGTGTTAGCCTTCGGTATTATTGAAAATGGTCGTTCATGGATATTTTCGACAAAAATGGGGGTTGTGTGGCCATTGATCATCGACCAGACGCTCATACACCTCACCCCACATATGTTTCCTTGCCATAGATCACATTCTTGGATTTCTGGTGGAGACCATTTCTTGGTCTAAAATCCGTAGGTGTTAGCCTTAGGTATTATTGAAAATGGTCGCTCATGGCTATTTTCGACAAAAATGGGGGTTGTGTGGCCATTGATCATCGACCAGATGCTCATACACCTCACCCCACATATGTTTCCTTGCCATAGATCACATTCTTGGATTTCTGGTGGAGACCATTTCTTGGTCTAAAATCCGTAGGTGTTAGCCTCTAGTATTATTGAAAATGGTCGCTCATGGCTATTTTCAAGGTCGCTCATTGCTATTTTCATAAAAAATGGGGGTTGTGTGGCCATTCATCATCGACTAGAGGCTCATAAACCTCACCCCACATATGTTTCCTTGCCATAGATTACATTCTTGGATTTCTGGTGGAAACCATTTCTTGGTTAAAAACTCGTACGTGTTAGCCTTCGGTATTATTGAAAATGGTCATTCATGGCTATTTTCGGCAAAATGGGGGTTGTGTGGCCATTGATCATCGACCAGAGGCTCGTACACCTCACCCCACATATGTTTCCTTGCCATAGATCACATTCTTAGATTTCTGGTGGAGACCATTTCTTGGTCAAAAATCCGTAGGTGTTAGCCTTCGGTATTATTGAAAATGGTCATTCATGGCTATTTTCGACAAAAATGGGGGTTGTGTGGCATTTGATCATCGACTAGAGGCTCATACACCTCACCCCACATATGTTTCCTTGCCATAGATCACATTCTTGGATTTCTGGTGGAGACCATTTCTTGGTCTAAAATCCGTAGGTGTTAGCCTCTAGTATTATTGAAATGGTCGCTCATGGCTATTTTCAAGGTCGATCATGGCTATTTTCATAAAAAATGGGGGTTGTGTGGCCATTTATCATCGACTAGAGGCTCATAAACCTCACCCCACATATGTTTCCTTGTCATAGATTACATTCTTGGATTTCTGGTGGAGACCATTTCTTGGTTAAAAACTCGTACGTGTTAGCCTTCTGTATTATTGAAAATGGTCATTCATGGCTATTTTCGGCAAAATGGGGGTTGTGTGGCCATTGATCGTCGACCAGAGGCTCATACACCTCACCCCACATATGTTTCCTTGCCATAGATCACATTCTTGGATTTCTGGTGGAGACCATTTCTTGGTCAAAAATCCGTAGGTGTTAGCCTTCGATATTATTGAAAATGGTCATTCATGGCTATTTTCGACAAAAATGGGGGTTGTGTGGCCATTGATCGCGACCAGAGGCTCATACACCTCACCCCACATATGTTTCCTTGTCGTAGATCACATTCTTGGATTTCTGGTGGAGACCATTTCTTGGTCAAAAATCCGTAGGTGTTAGCCTTCGATATTATTGAAAATGGTCGTTCATGGCTATTTTCGACAAAAATGGTGGTTGTGTGACAATTGATCATCGACCAGAGGCTCATACACCTCACCCCACTTATGTTTCCTTGCCATAGATCACATTCTTGGATTTCTGGTGGTGACCATTTCTTGGTCAAAAATCTGTAGGTGTTAGCCTTCGGTATTATTGAAAATGGTCGTTCATGGCTATTTTCGACAAAAATGGGGGTTGTGTGGCCATTGATCATCGACCAGAGGCTCATACACCTCACCCCACATATGTTTCCTTGCCATAGATCACATTCTTGGATTTCTGGTGGAGACCATTTCTTGGTCAAAAATCCGTACGTGTTAGCCTCTAGTATTATTGAAAATGGTCGCTCATGGCTATTTTCAAGGTCGCTCATGGCTATTTTCATAAAAAATGGGGGTTGTGTGGCCATTGATCATCGACCAGAGGCTCATACACCTCACCCCACATATGTTTCCTTGCCATAGATCACATTCTTGGATTTCTGGTGGAGACCATTTCTTGGTTAAAAACTCGTAGGTGTTAGCCTTCGGTATTATTGAAAATGGTCATTCATGGCTATTTTCGGCAAAATGGGGGTTTTGTGGCCATTTATCATCGACCAGAGGCTCATACACCTCACCCCACATATGTTTCCTTGCCATAGATTACATTCTTGGATTTCTGGTGGAGACCATTTCTTGGTTAAAAACTCGTACGTGTTAGCCTTTGGTATTTTTGAAAATGGTCATTCATGGCTATTTTCGACAAAAATGGGGGTTGTGTGGCCATTGATCATCGACCAGACGCTCATACACCTCACCCCACATATGTTTCCTTGCCATAGATCACATTCTTGTATTTATGGTGGAGACCATTTCTTGTTCAAAAATCCGTAGGTGTTAGCCTTCAGTGTCATTGAAAATGGTCGTTCATGGCTATTTTCGACAAAAATTAGGGTTGTGTGGCCATTGATCGTCGACCAGAGGCTCATACACCTCACCCCACATATGTTTCCTTGCCATAGATCACACCATAGATTACATTCTTTGATTTCTGGTGGAAACCATTTCTTGGTTAAAAACTCGTACGTGTTAGCCTTCGGTATTATTGAAAATGGTCATTCATGGCTATTTTCGGCAAAATGGGGGTTGTGTGGCCATTGATCATCGACCAGAGGCTCGTACACCTCACCCCACATATGTTTCCTTGCCATAGATCACATTCTTGGATTTCTGGTGGAGTCCATTTCTTGGTCAAAAATCCGTAGGTGTTAGCCTTTGGTATTTTTGAAAATGGTCATTCATGGCTATTTTCGACAAAAATGGGGGTTGTGTGGCCATTGATCATCGACCAGACGCTCATACACCGCACCCCACATATGTTTCCTTGCCATAGATCACATTCTTGGATTTCTGGTGGAGACCATTTCTTGGTTAAAAACTCGTACGTGTTAGCCTTCGGTATTATTGAAAATGGTCGTTCATGGCTATTTTCGGCAAAATGGGGGTTGTGTGGCCATTGATCTTCCACCATAGGCTCATACACCTCACCCCACATATGTTTCCTTGCCATAGATCACATTCTTGGATTTCTGGTGGAGACCATTTCTTGGTCAAAAATCCGTAGGTGTTAGCCTTCGGTATTATTGAAAATGGTCGTTCATGGCTATTTTCGACAAAATGGGGGTTGTGTGGCCATTGATCATCGACCAGAGGCTCATACACCTCACCCCACATATGTTTCCTTGTCGTAGATCACATTCTTGGATTTCTGGTGGAGACCATTTCTTGGGCAAAAATCCGTAGTTGTTAGCCTTCGATATTATTGAAAATGGTCGTTCATGGCTATTTTCGACAAAAATGGGGGTTGTGTGGCCATTGATATTCGACCAGAGGCTCATACACCTCACTACACATATGTTTCCTTGCCATAGATCACATTCTAGGATTTCTGGTGGAGACCATTTCTTGGTCAAAAATCCGTAGGTGTTAGCCTTCGGTATTATTGAAAATGGTCGTTCATGGCTATTTTCGACAAAAATGGGGGTTGTGTGGCCATTGATCATCGACCAGAGGCTCATACACCTCACCCCACATATGTTTCCTTGCCATAGATCACATTCTTGGATTTCTGGTGGAGACCATTTCTTGGTCAAAAATCCGTAGGTGTTAGCCTTCGGTATTATTGAAAATGGTCGTTCATGGCTATTTTCGACAAAAATGGGGGTTGTGTGGCCATTGATCATCGACCAGAGGCTCATACACCTCACCCCACATATGTTTCCTTGCCATAGATCACATTCTTGGATTTTTGGTGGAGACCATTTCTTGGTTAAAAACTCGTAGGTGTTAGCCTTCGGTATTATTGAAAATGGTCATTCATGGCTATTTTCGGCAAAATGGGGGTTGTGTGGCCATTTATCATCGACCAGAGGCTCATACACCTCACCCCACATATGTTTCCTTGCCATAGATTACATTCTTGGATTTCTGGTGGAGACCATTTCTTGGTTAAAAACTCGTACGTGTTAGCCTTTGGTATTTTTGAAAATGGTCATTCATGGCTATTTTCGACAAAAATGGGGGTTGTGTGGCCATTGATCATCGACCAGACGCTCATACACCTCACCCCACATATGTTTCCTTGCCATAGATCACATTCTTGGATTTATGGTGGAGACCATTTCTTGGTCAAAAATCCGTAGGTGTTAGCCTTCAGTGTCATTGAAAATGGTCGTTCATGGCTATTTTCGACAAAAATTAGGGTTGTGTGGCCATTGATCGTCGACCAGAGGCTCATACACCTCACCCCACATATGTTTCCTTGCCATAGATCACACCATAGATTACATTCTTGGATTTCTGGTGGAAACCATTTCTTGGTTAAAAACTCGTACGTGTTAGCCTTCGGTATTATTGAAAATGGTCACTCATGGCTATTTTCGGCAAAATGGGGGTTGTGTGGCCATTGATCATCGACCAGAGGCTCGTACACCTCACCCCACATATGTTTCCTTGCCATAGATCACATTCTTGGATTTCTTGTGGAGACCATTTCTTGGTCAAAAATCCGTAGGTGTTAGCCTTTAGTATTTTTGAAAATGGTCATTCATGGCTATTTTCGACAAAAATGGGGGTTGTGTGGCCATTGATCATCGACCAGACGCTCATACACCTCACCCCACATATGTTTCCTTGCAATAGATCACATTCTTGGATTTCTGGTGGAGACCATTTCTTGGTTAAAAACTCGTACGTGTTAGCCTTCGGTATTATTGAAAATGGTCGTTCATGGCTATTTTCGGCAAAATGGGGGTTGTGTGGCCATTGATCTTCCACCATAGGCTCATACACCTCACCCCACATATGTTTCCTTGCCATAGATCACATTCTTGGATTTCTGGTGGAGACCATTTCTTGGTCAAAAATCCGTAGGTGTTAGCCTTCGGTATTATTGAAAATGGTCGTTCATGGCTATTTTCGACAAAAATGGGGGTTGTGTGGCCATTGATCATCGACCAGAGGCTCATACACCTCACCCCACATATGTTTCCTTGCCATAGATCGCATTCTTGGATTTCTGGTGGAGACCATTTCTTGGTCAAAAATCCGTAGGTGTTAGCCTTCGGTATTTTTGAAAATGGTCATTCATGGCTATTTTCGGCAAAATGGGGGTTGTGTGGCCATTGATCATCGACTAGAGGCTCGTACACCTCACCCCACATATGTTTCCTTGCCATAGATCAAATGTTCTCCACCATAAATCCAAGAATGTGATCTATGGCAAGGAAACATATGTGTAGTGAGGTGTATGAGCCTCTGGTCGAAGATCAATGGTCTCCACCAGAAATCCAAGAATGTGATCTATGGCAAGGAAACATATGTGGGGTGAGGTGTATGAGCCTCTGGTCGATGATCAATGGCCACACAACCCCCATTTTGTCGAAAATAGCCATGAATGACCATTTTCAATAATACCGAAGGCTAACACGTACGAGTTTTTAACCAAGAAATGGTTTCCACCAGAAATCCAAGAATGTAATATATGGCAAGGAAACATATGTGGGGTGAAGTGTACGAGCCTCTGGTCGATGATCAATGGCCACACAACCCCCATTTTTTATGAAAATAGCCATGAGCGACCATTTTCAATAATACTAGAGGCTAACACCTACGGATTTTAGACCAAGAAATGGTTGATAGTCGCCTAGAGGGGTGGTGAATAGGGCGAAACTGAAATTTACAAATATAAACACAACTACAAGCCGGGTTAGCGTTAGAAATATGAAACCGAGTCCGCGAGAGAGGGTGGAACGCAAGCAAATGAAGAGTGTGACACGCGGATTTGTTTTACCGAGGTTCGGTTCTCTCAAACCTACTCCCCGTTGAGGAGGCCACAAAGGCCGGGTCTCTTTCAACCCTTCCCTCTCTCAAACGATCCCACGGATCGAGTGAGCTTTCTCTTCTCAATCACTTGGAACACAAAGTACCCACAAGGACCACCACAAGTTTGGTGTCTCTTGCCTCAATTACAAGTGAGTTTGATCGCAATGAAGGAATCAAGAAAGAAGAAAGCAATCCAAGCGCAAGAGCTCGAAAGAACACAAGCAAATCTCTCTCTCTAGTCACTAGGGCGTTGTGTGGAATTTGGAGAGGATTTGATCTCTTTGGTGTGTCTAGAATTGAATGCTAGAGCTCTTGTAAGTAGTTGGGAAGTGGAAACTTGGATGCAATGAATGGTTGGGTGGTTGGGGTATTTATAGCCCCAACCACCAAAATAACCGTTGGTGGAGGCTGTCTGTTCGATGGCGCACCGGACATGTCCGGTGCCCCTGCCACGTCACCAGTGCCGTTGGAATCTGACCGTTGGAGTTTTGACTTCTGGGCCCGCCTCGATGTCCGGTGGCGTACCGGACATGCACTGTTCACTGTCCGGTGCGTCGGCATGGGCGACTCTGACTTCTGCGCGCGCTGCGCGCGCAATAAATGCATCGCAGGTAGCCGTTGGCGCCGAAGTAGCCGGTGCTCCGTGGATGCACTGGACAGTCCGGTGCACACCGGACATGTCCAGTGAATTATAGCGGAGCAGCCGCTCTGATTTCCCGAGGCTGGCGAGTTCCTGAGCCGCGTCCCGTTGGAGCACCGGACAGTCCGGTGAATTATAGCGCGCCGGCTCTGGAGAATTCCCGAAGGCGACGAGTTCGCGTTGAAGTCCTTGGTGCACCGGACACTGTCCAGTGGTGCACCGGACAGTCCGGTGCGCCAGACCAGAGGAGCCTTCGGTTGCTCCTTTGCTCTTTTGTTGAACCCAACACTTGGTCTTTTTATTGGCTAAGTGTGAACCTTTTGCACCTGTATAACTTATACACTAGAACAAACTAGTTAGTCCAAAGATTTGTGTTGGGCAATTCAACCACCAAAATTATATAGGAACTAGGTGTAAGCCTAATTCCCTTTCAATCTCCCCCTTTTTGGTGATTGATGCCAACACAAACCAAAGCAAATATAGAAGTGCATAATTGAACTAGTTTGCATAATATAAGTGCAAAGGTTGCTTGGAATTGAGCCAATATAAATACTTACAAGATATGCATGGATTGTTTCTTCATTTTTAACATTTTGGACCACGCTTGCACCACATGTTTTGTTTTTGCAAAATCTTTTCTAAATCTTTTCAAAGTTCTTTTGCAAATAGTCAAGGGTAAATGAATAAGAGTTTGCAAAGCATTTTCAAGATTTGAAATTTTCTCCCCCTGTTCCAAATGCTTTTCCTTTGACTAAACAAAACTCCCCCTAAATAAAATCTCCTCTTAGTGTTCAAGAGGGTTTTGATGAAACAATTTTGAAATACTACTTTCTCCCCTTTTTGAACACATTAAGATACCAAATTGACAATTGGAAATTACATTTTAAAATTAGGTGGTGGTGCGGTCCTTTTGCTTTGGGCTAATACTTCCTCCCCCTTTGGCATGAATCGCCAAAAACGGAGTCATTAGAGCCCTTCAAATAACTTTCTCCTCCCTTGGTCATAAATAAAAGAGTGAAGATTATACCAAAGTAGGAGTCCTTTTGTTTTGCTCTCTCCCCCAAGGATAGAGAGCGGCTCGGAGTGACGGCGAAGGATGAGTTGACGGAGTGGAAGCCTTTGTCTTCGCCGAAGACTCCAATGCCCTTTCAATGCACCTATGAATTGATTTGAAGTAGACTTGAAAACACATTAGTCATAGCATATGAAAGAGACATGATCAAAGGTATATTCATGAGCTATGTGTGCAAGTTAGCAATAGAAATTTCTAGAATCAAGAATATTGAGCTCATGCCTAAGTTTGGTAAAAGTTTGTTCATCAAGTGGTTTGGTAAAGATATCGGCTAATTGATCTTTAGTATTAATGTATGCAATCTCAATATCTCCCTTTTGTTGGTGATCCCTAAGAAAATGATACCGAATGGCTATGTGCTTAGTGCGGCTATGCTCGACGGGATTGTCGGCCATTTTGATTGCACTCTCATTATCACATAGCAAAGGGACTTTGGTTAATTTGTAACCGTAGTCCCGCAGGGTTTGCCTCATCCAAAGCAATTGCGCGCAACAATGACCTGCGGCAATATACTCGGCTTCGGCGGTTGAAAGAGCGACCGAATTTTGCTTCTTTGAGGCCCAAGACACCAAGGATCTTCCCAAGAACTGGCAAGTCCCTGATGTGCTCTTTCTATTAATCTTACACCCCGCCCAATCGGCATCTGAATAACCAATTAAATCAAAAGTGGATCCCCGAGGGTACCAAAGCCCAAACTTAGGAGTATAAGCCAAATATCTCAAGATTCGTTTTACGGTCATAAGGTGGGATTCCTTAGGGTCGGATTGGAATCTTGCACACATGCAAAGGGAAAGCATAATGTCCGGTCGAGATGCACATAAATAGAGTAATGAACCTATCATCAACCGGTATACCTTTTGATCCACGGACTTACCTCCCGTGTCGAGGTCGAGATGCCCATTAGTTCCCATGGGTGTCTTGATGGGTTTGGCATCCTTCATCCCAAACTTGGTTAGAATGTCTTGAGTGTACTTTGTTTGGCTGATGAAGGTGCCCTCTTGGAGTTGTTTGACTTGGAATCCTAGAAAATACTTCAACTCCCCCATCATCAACATCTCGAACTTTTGTGTCATGATCCTACTAAATTCTTCACAAGTAGATTCGTTAGTAGACCCAAATATGATATCATCAACATAAATTTGGCATACAAACAAATCATTGTCAAGAGTTTTAGTGAATAGAGTAGGATCGGCTTTTCCGACTTTGAAGCCATTAGCAATAAGGAAATCCCTAAGGCATTCATACCATGCTCTTGGGGCTTGCTTGAGCCCGTAAAGCGCCTTAGAGAGCTTATAGACATGGTTAGGATACTCACTGTCTTCAAAGCCGGGAGGTTGCTCAACATAGACCTCTTCCTTGATTGGTCCATTGAGGAAGGCACTTTTCACGTCCATTTGATAAAGCTTAAAGCACTGGTAAGTAGCATAGGCTAATAATATACGAATTGACTCAAGCCTAGCTATGGGTGCATAGGTTTCACCGAAATCCAAACCTTCGACTTGGGAGTATCCCTTGGCCACAAGTCGAGCTTTGTTCCTTACCACCACACCATGCTCGTCTTGCTTGTTGCGGAAGACCCATTTGGTTCCTACAACATTTTGGTTAGGACGTGGAACTAAATGCCATACCTCATTCCTAGTGAAGTTGTTGAGCTCTTCTTGCATCGCCACCACCCAATCCGAATCTTGTAGTGCTTCCTCTACCCTGTGTGGCTCAATAGAGGAAACAAACGAGTAATGTTCACAAAAATGTGCAACACGAGATCTAGTAGTTACCCCCTTATGAATGTCGCCGAGGATGGTGTCGACGGGGTGATCTCGTTGGATTGCTTGGTGGACTCTTGGGTGTGGCGGCCTTTGTTCCTCTTCCTCCTTGTCTTCCTCATTTGCATCTCCCCTTGATCATTGCCATCATCTTGAGGTGGCTCAATTGCTTGATCTTCTACTTCATCAACTTGAGCCTCATCCTCATTTTGAGTTGGTGGAGATGCTCGCGTGGAGGAGGATGGTTGATCTTGTGCTTTTGGAAGCTCTTCGGATTCCTTAGGACACACATCCCCAATGGACATGTTCCTTAGCGCGATGCACGGAGCCTCTTCATCACCTATCTCATCAAGATCAACTTGCTCTACTTGAGAGCCGTTAGTTTCATCAAACACAACGTCACATGAGACTTCAACTAGTCCAGTGGACTTGTTAAAGACCCTATATGCCCTTGTGTTTGAGTCATAACCAAGTAAAAAGCCTTCCACAGTCTTAGGAGCAAATTTAGATTTTCTACCTCTTTTAATAAGAATAAAGCATTTGCTACCAAAGACTCTAAAATATGAAATGTTGGGCTTTTTACCGGTTAGGAGTTCATATGATGTCTTCTTGAGGATTCGGTGTAGATACAACCGGTTGATGGCGTAGCAAGCGGTGTTGACCGCCTCGGCCCAAAACCGATCCGAAGTCTTGTACTCATCAAGCATGGTCCTTGCCATGTCTAATAGAGTTCGATTCTTCCTCTCCACTACACCATTTTGTTGTGGGGTGTAGGGAGAAGAGAACTCATGCTTGATGCCCTCTTCCTCAAGAAAGCCTTCGATTTGAGAGTTCTTGAACTCCGTCCCATTGTCGCTTCTTATTTTCTTGATCCTTAAGCCAAACTCATTTTGAGCCCGTCTCAAGAATCCCTTTAAGGTCTCTTGGGTTTGAGATTTTTCCTGTAAAAAGAATACCCAAGTGAAGCGAGAATAATCATCCACTATTACAAGACAATACTTACTCCCGCCAATGCTTATGTAAGCAATCGGGCCGAATAGGTCCATGTGTAGGAGCTCCAGTGGTCTTTCGGTCGTCATGATGTTCTTGTGTGGATGATGGGCTCCAACTTGCTTTCCTGCCTGACATGCACTACAAATCCTGTCTTTCTCAAAATGAACATTTGTTAGTCCTAAAATGTGTTCTCCCTTTAGAAGCTTATGAAGATTCTTCATCCCAACATGGGCTAGTCGGCGGTGCCAGAGCCAACCCATGTTAGTCTTAGCAATTAAGCATGTGTCGAGTTCAGCTCTATCAAAATCTACTAAGTATAGCTGACCCTCTAACACACCCTTAAATGCTATTGAATCATCACTTCTTCTAAAGACAGTGACACCTACATCAGTAAATAGACAGTTGTAGCCCATTTGACATAATTGTGAAACGGAAAGCAAATTGTAATCTAAAGAATCTACAAGAAAAACATTGGAAATTGAATGGTCAGGAGATATAGCAATTTTACCAAGACCTTTGACCAAACCTTGATTTCCATCCCCGAATGTGATAGCTCGTTGGGGATCTTGGTTTTTCTCATAGGAGGAGAACATCCTTTTCTCCACTGTCATATGGTTTGTGCACCCGCTGTCGAGTATCCAACTTGAGCCCCCGGATGCATAAACCTACAAAACAATTTTAGTTCTTGACTTTAGGTACCCAAACGGTTTTGGGTCCTTTGGCATTAGAAACAAGAACTTTGGGTATCCAATCACAAGTCTTTGACCCCTTGTGTTTGCCCCCAACAAACTTGGCAACTACCTTGCCGGATTTGTTAGTCAAAACATAAGATGCATCAAAAGTTTTAAAAGAAATATCATGATCATTTGATGCAATAGGAGTTTTCTTCTTAGGCAACTTAGCACGGGTTGGTTGCCTAGAGCTAGATGTCTCACCCTTATACATAAAAGCATGATTAGGGCCAGAGTGAGACTTCCTAGAGTGAATTCTCCTAATTTTGTCCTCGGGGTAACCGGCAGGGTATAAAATGTAACCCTCGTTATCCTGAGGCATGGGAGCCTTGCCCTTAACAAAGTTGGACAATCTTTTAGGAGGGGCATTAAGTTTGACATTGTCTCCCCTTTGAAAGCCAATGCCATCCTTGATGCCCGGGCGTCTCCCATTATAGAGCATACTTCTAGCAAATTTAAACTTTTCATTTTCTAAGTTATGCTCGACAATTTTAGCATCTAATTTTGCTATATGATCATTTTGTTGTTTAATCAAAATCATGTGATCATGAATAGCATCAACATCAATATCTCTACATCTAGTACAAATAGTGACATGCTCAATGGTAGATGTAGATGGTTTGCAAGAATTAAGTTCAACAATCTTAGCACGTAATATATCATTCTTATCTCTAAGATCGGAAATTGTAACTTTGCAAACATCAAAATCTTTAGCCTTAGCAATCAAGTTTTCATTTTCTAATCTAAGGCTAGCAAGAGATACATTCAATTCTTCAATCTTAGCAAGTAAATCATCATTATTGTTTCTAAGATTGGGAATTGAAATATCACAAACATGAGAATCAACCTTAGCATTTAAACTAGCATTTTCATTTCTAAGGTTGTCAATCATCTCATGGCAAGTGCTTAGCTCACTAGATAGTTTTTGACATTTTTCTACTTCTAGAGCATAAGCATTTTTAACCTTAACATGCTTCTTATTTTCTTTAATAAGGAAGTCCTCTTGAGTGTCCAAGAGATCATCCTTTTCATGAATGGCACTAATCAATTCATTAAGTTTTTCCTTTTGTTGCATGTTGAGGTTGGCAAAAAGAGATCGCAAGTTATCCTCCTCATCACTAGCATTATCATCACTAGAAGACTCATATTTAGTGGAGGAGTTAGATTTAACCTTCTTCCGTTTGCCATCCTTTGCCATGAGGCACTTGTGGTCGACGTTGGGGAAGAGGAGTCCCTTGGTGACGGCGATGTTGGCGGCGTCCTCGTCGTCGGAGGAGTCGCTTGAGCTCTCGTCGGAGTCCCACTCCCGACAAACATGGGCATCGCCGCCCTTCTTCTTGTAGTACCTCTTCTTTTCTCTCCTCTTGCCCTTCTTGTCGTTATCCCTGTCACTGTCACTTGATAATGGACATTTTGCAATAAAGTGACTGTTGGGGACTTGTTCTTAAGTGCTAAGAGTTAAGAACAAGGCAACATAGAAAATGTTAATCGTTAATATCCTTCGTCCTCCGAAGCATTATTTTCCTTAGGATATAATGACTTGCGGACGAAGGTTATGAAGGACATACCTTCATAAGTTCATCAAACAATGACGAAGGATGAAATATAAAGAATGTAAAAGAAAATATGAACAATCATTTATTTATTATTATTGAGCATAAACAAAAATATTATTGAACTACAAGTGTACCTTCAATCGGAAGGAAATGTCAGTACAAGCGTGACGCAAAAAGCGAATGCCAAGTCAGCGTGCACAGTACAGGGATACTGTTCACCTATTTATAGACACGGGACACAGCCCTTACAAAATTACATTCATGCCCTTTACATTTGATAATAACTCTATAGTAGTCTATCAAGGTCTGAATAGCCTTTTCATCTTTAAGTCGGTTCCACTCTTTGCTGTTACGCCGAAGCTTTCCTGCTCGCACCTTCGGCTCTGTATCAACCTTCGTATTATTCCGGTCTACTGCAATGCCAACTTTAGTCCAAGGGTACCTGTTCACACATTGTACTACAGAAATACTGTTAAATCCTGTTTTTGAGGACCTTCGGACGCCGAAGGTCCCCAACAGTAGCCCCTCGCAATCTTAATTTGTTTGAAATAATAAATTTAGATTGCGATATGGACGAAGGCTTTACGCCGAAGGTCCGAAAAAACACCTTCCCTTTGCTAGAATAGCAACATTCAATGACAAGTGGGGTCTTTCAGCTTTCAACGCACCAAGCGTATAAATACGGCCATACCGCAAACTCATTTTGCACGCTTTCTGGCCAACCACTCCCGCTCACTCAATTTTTAGCTCTTGTGCACTGTGATTTGCTAAGCTTTTAGCTTTGAAGCTTCGGATTCCCGACTTTAGAAGACGGGCTCTCAGTGCTGTCGGAGAACGATCTGGCCGACAGCCTGGCTTACAATAGCTTAAAGGTACGATATATGAAATCCTTGTATTTTTCCGTTTGTTTAAACCTATTGACACACACATATTTCTTTTTGCAGGGCTTGATACTTAGCAATGCTCTCAGAGCACAGAAAGATGCTGAAGACGAAGGGTGTACTATAGCCCTGAGCAACCTTCGTTCCGAAGTAATTGAACTGAGGAACGAAGGTCTCGAAAAAGACAAAATATTATACTCATTGATAAATAAAATAAAGGAGGACGAAGCTGCTTTTAAAAGTCAGGCTGAAGCTCAAAAACGCGAAATTGAAGACCTTCGGAAACAACTGGCCAGAGCCAAGGAAGAACGCATACTTGAAGAAACAAAGCGTGAACTCAGCGATCAATGGGCAGATCACCTAGAAGTGACTGTTGAAGAGCTTCGTTCGTCCAAAAAGAGATGCTACAACAAATCTATAGATTGTGTTAAGAAATTAAAGGCTAGCTTCGCCAAGGTCGGCGCATTCTCAAGTGAGGAAAACTTTTCAAAAGGCAATCCCGAAGGTGTCATCGAATGGATTAACCACGAAGCCGAAGCATTTGAAGAAATTTTAAATAGCCGAGGAGATATATGTGCCTTCTCTGGCGCCAGAGGGATTGCCACTATCTTAGAGAAGGAGGGCTGCGAACATGTAAAAATTTTAGCACAGTCCGAAGCTGCTTTGTCCTTTGAAGATACAAAAAATCCTTCGGCCGAAGCTAGTATAATTGGTGGAAAGTTTTTTACTGATATCTGGGATAATGGTGGCCGAGAGATGGCCGGAGAAATTATTCGAAGAAGTGAAAAGGGCATTCATGATGCTAGAGAAGTAGCTGAGGCTGCTAAAAAGAGCGCAGAGGCCGAAGGTCAATTAGGTATTAACTAATAGTTTTTATCGTGTTGTAATCTTAGGCCTTAAGATTTGTTTACGATTTGTAATAGCAATGTAGCCGTGTCCTGTCCTTCCTCAGATCCTACTGAAGTATCTCCGGGTGCTCGGCCTAGGGGTGATGATGAAATTAAAAAGATGGCTGAAGCTATTATGGATGAAGTTGTCGATCGATTGTTGAACGAAGCTGCAGAAGTGGTACTTAGGGAAGACTAAATGCTACTGTAAAAACATTTTAAATGTAACATGTGTAATATCTTGTAATCCTGTATAAAATATATTTGTTTTATTTTTCTTTATGGTTCAATTCTTTACGATGCATGAAACTTTACATACGTACCGTTTTTGAGTCTTTGGCGAAAAAACACCTTCCCTTCTTTTCATGCTTCGTGAAGAAGAATTACCATTTATCACAACAATATCCGAAGTATCCTGAACAGTGTTGAAGCTTCGTAGAAACATTCTTCAAAGCTATGCTTCAGAGATCAATATTGTTTCTCTTTGTGACTTGGCATGATTTGCCCCTTTTTCAAAGTGTTTTCCCGAAGATTGATACCATATCTCTTTCTTATGCCACATGCAGTATGATGTATGATGCTTATGTTATGCAAAAATGATGTGATGATGTTATGCTATATAAGGTGATAGTCCGAAGGTACACGCATATCTGTGCGATAAAACACAATCTTTTTGTGAATCAGTGTTGACTTTTCGCTATAAGCCTCCCTTAGGAGCTTCTTCGCCTTTTACTTAGGCGGTATCAGCGTTGACTTTTCGCTGTAAGCTCTGCATTCCCTTAGGAACGTCTTTGGAGCTTCTTCGCCTTTTACTTAGGCGGTATCAGCGTTGACTTTTCGCTGTATGCTCTGCATTCCTTTTGGAACGACTTTGGAGCAGAAAACTTACACTGCGCTCCCTTCGGAGCGGCTTTTTTGTGACTTCGTCAAACTTACTCTGCGTTCGTTAGAACGACTTTTTGTTGCTTCGAAGAATTTTTGATAGTTCGAGGGTCCTTCTTATTATCACAAGTCTTTGAACTTCGATCAGTTTAAGCCTGTGGAGAAAACAACATATTTTTTTGTGGGAATCAACGAAACTAGTTACACGAAGCCTAAACAATGTCCTTTATTACAGAAAATAAAACTGGATGAAAAAGATTGCTATTAAGGTAGGATATTCGTCAATAGATGTGCTTAGACTCTGGCACAGTGCTATTGACTGTACGAGCTTCGGACTGCTCTCTGAAGTCCCTCTGGTGTGGGGTATACTGGCTCCCTTCTGGCTGCTGGCCTTGCTGCAACGGAGGTGGAGGCGGAGGCTGTTGCCAGGAAGCTTGAGGCTGGCTCGCCGAAGCAACAGAAACTGCAGGATGATTACCCACATATTCTGGGATGTAGGGCGAATGATACGAAGCTGTATGCATGACCTGCTTCGGCTGAGCCTGTTGTGCTGCTGCTTCAGCTATTTCCTTTTGCTTCTGGATAGTAACATGGCACATCCTGGTAGTATGGCCTTTGTTCTCACCGCAGAATAAGCAAAAGATTCTTCTCGGTTGATCGCCAAATCTTCCTCCGAAGCCCCTGGTGCCTCTGCCTCTTGGAGCTGGAGGTCGGAAGGAGCTTTGTTGTTGCCCTGAAGCCTGTGAGGAGTATTGTGGCCTTTGTTGCTGACTCCCTTTATCATCATTCTGAGTAGAATTGTGAATTGACCTGACGTGCCTCGGGTAAAACCTTCCTCCGAAGCCCCTAGTTATTTCAGAAAACCTGAAAGCCTCCTCCCTTCTTTGACGAAAGTCATTGTCAGCTCGAATGTATTCGTCCATCTTCTGGAGCAGCTTTTCCAGTGTTTGTGGTGGCTTCCTGGCAAAATACTGTGCTGACGGCCCTGGCCGAAGCCCCTTGATCATAGCCTCAATGACAATCTCATTGGGCACTGTTGGCGCCTGTGCCCTCAATCGTAGGAACCTTCGGACATATGCCTGAAGGTACTCTTCATGGTCCTGGGTACATTGGAAGAGAGCCTGAGCAGTGACCGGCTTCGTCTGAAATCCTTGAAAGCTAGTTAACAACAAGTCCTTCAGCTTCTGCCATGAAGTGATCGTTCCTGGTCGAAGGGAGGAATACCAGGTTTGAGCAACACTTCTGACAGCCATAACGAAAGATTTGGCCATGACTGAAGCATTGCCACCGTACGAAGACACTGTTGCTTCGTAGCTCATCAAAAACTGCTTCGGGTCTGAGTGGCCATCAAATACGGGGAGCTGAGGCGGCTTGTAGGACGGAGGCCAAGGTGTAGCCTGCAGCTCAGCGGACAGGGGAGAAGCATCATCAAAAACAAAATTCCCATGATGGAAATTGTCATACCAGTCATCTTCGTTGGGAAAACCCTCCTGATGAAGATCTTGATGCTGAGGCCTTCGGTGTTGCTCATCCTGAGCAAGATGACAAACTTCTTCAGAGGCTTCGTCTATCTGCCTCTGCAGTTCAGCTAGCCTGGCCATCTTCTCCTTCTTGCGTTGAACCTGCTGCTGAAGGATTTCCAGATTTTGAATCTCCTGATCTAGATCATCCTCCGGAGGTGTTGGACTGGTAGCCTTCCTCTTCTGGCTTCGTGCCTCTCTAAGAGAAAGGACGTCTTGATTGGGGTCCAGCGGCTGCAGCGTGCCAGCCCCTGGTGCTGAAGTCTTCTTCGGCGGCATGACGAAGGTGATGCTTGCCGAAGGTGTTGAAAAGCTCAAGAAATGGAAGTGAGTTCACCGGAGGTGGGCGCCAATGTTGGGGACCTGTTCTTAAGTGCTAAGAGTTAAGAACAAGGCAACATAGAAAATGTTAATCGTTAATATCCTTCGTCCTCCGAAGCATTATTTTCCTTAGGATATAATGACTTGCGGACGAAGGTTATGAAGGACATACCTTCATAAGTTCATCAAACAATGACGAAGGATGAAATATAAAGAATGTAAAAGAAAACATGAACAATCATTTATTTATTATTATTGAGCATAAACAAAAATATTATTGAACTACAAGTGTACCTTCAATCGGAAGGAAATGTCAGTACAAGCGTGACGCAAAAAGCGAATGCCAAGTCAGCGTGCACAGTACAGGGATACTGTTCACCTATTTATAGACACGGGACACAGCCCTTACAAAATTACATTCATGCCCTTTACATTTGATAATAACTCTATAGTAGTCTATCGAGGTCTGAATAGCCTTTTCATCTTTAAGTCGGTTCCACTCTTTGCTGTTACGCCGAAGCTTTCCTGCTCGCACCTTCGGCTCTGTATCAACCTTCGTATTATTCTGGTCTACTGCAATGCCAACTTTAGTCCAAGGGTACCTGTTCACACATTGTACTACAGAAATACTGTTAAATCCTGTTTTTGAGGACCTTCGGACGCCGAAGGTCCCCAACAGTGACCGGGCTTACCACACTTGTAGCAAACTTTCTTGGAGCGGGACTTGTAGTCTTTCCCCCTCCTTTGCTTGAGGATTTGGTGGAAGCTCTTGATGACGAGCGCCATTTCCTCATTGTCGAGCTTGGAGGCGTCGATTGGTTGTCTACTTGGTGTAGACTCCTCCTTCTTTTCCTCTGTCGCCTTGAATGCGACGGGTTGAGCTTCGGATGTGGAGGGATCATCAAGCTCGTTGATCTCCCTCGAGCCTTCGATCATGCACTCAAAACATACAAAATTCCCGATAACTTCCTCTGGGGTCATTTTAGTATATCTAGGATTACCACGAATTAATTGAACTTGAGTGGGGTTAAGGAAAATGAGAGATCTTAGAATAACCTTAACCACTTCGTGGTCGTCCCACTTCTTGCTCCCGAGGTTGCGCACTTGGTTCACCAAGGTCTTGAGCCGGTTGTACATGTGTTGTGGCTCTTCCCCTTTGCGAAGCCGGAACCGACCGAGCTCCCCCTCGATCGTTTCCCGCTTGGTGATCTTTGTGAGCTCATCTCCCTCGTGCGCGGTTTTGAGCACATCCCAAACCTCCTTGGCGCTCTTCAACCCTTGAACTTTGTTATACTCCTCTCTACTTAAAGAGGCGAGGTGTATTGTTGTTTCTTGAGAGTTGAAGTGCTCGATTTGGGCCACCTCATCCTCATCATAGTCTTCATCCCCTACGGACGGTACCTGTGCACCAAACTCAACAACATCCCATATACTTTTGTGGAGCGAGGTTAGATGAAATCGCATTAAATCGCTCCACCTAGCGTAATATTCACCATCAAAAGTTGGTGGTTTGCCTAATGGGACAGAAAGTAAAGGTGTATGTTTAGAAATGCGAGGGTAGCTTTGGGGAATCTTACTATACTTCTTACGCTCTTGGCGTTTAGAAGTGACGGACGCCGCGTCGGAGCCGGAGGTGGATGTTGATGAAGTGTCGGTCTCGTAGTAGACGACTTTCCTCATCCTCTTGTGCTTGTCCCCACTCCGATGCGGCTTGTGAGAGGAAGATTTCTCCTTCTTCTCTTTGTGGTGAGAAGAAGATTTCTTCTCCTTCCCTTTGTTGGAGGAGCTCTTCTTCTTCTCCTTCCTCTTAGTGCGGGACTCTTCCGATGAAGTGCTCCCGTGGCTTGTAGTGGGCTTTTCGCCGGTCTCCATCTCCTTCTTGGCGTGATCTCCCGACATTACTTCGACCGGTTAGGCTCTAATGAAGAACCTGGCTTTGATACCAATTGATAGTCGCCTAGAGGGGGGGTGAATAGGGCGAAACTGAAATTTACAAATATAAACACAACTACAAGCCGGGTTAGCGTTAGAAATATGAAACCGAGTCCGCGAGAGAGGGTGGAAAACAAATCGCAAGCAAATGAAGAGTGTGACACGCGGATTTGTTTTACCGAGGTTCGGTACTCTCAAACCTACTCCCCGTTGAGGAGGCCACAAAGGTCGGGTCTCTTTCAACCCTTCCCTCTCTCAAACGATCCCACGGATCGATTGAGCTTTCTCTTCTCAATCACTTGGAACACAAAGTTCCCACAAGGACCACCACAAGTTTGGTGTCTCTTGCCTCAATTACAAGTGAGTTTGATCGCAATGAAGGAATCAAGAAAGAAGAAAGCAATCCAAGCGCAAGAGCTCGAAAGAACACAAGCAAATCTCTCTCTCTAGTCACTAGGGCGTTGTGTGGAATTTGGAGAGGATTTGATCTCTTTGGTGTGTCTAGAATTGAATGCTAGAGCTCTTGTAAGTAGTTGGGAAGTGGAAAACTTGGATGCAATGAATGGTTGGGTGGTTGGGGTATTTATAGCCCCAACCACCAAAATAACCGTTGGTGGAGGCTGTCTGTTCGATGGCGCACCGGACATGTTCGGTGCCCCTGCCATGTCACCAGTGCCGTTGGAATCTGACCGTTGGAGTTCTGACTTCTGGGCCCGCCTCGATGTCCGGTGGCGCACCGGACATGCACTGTTCACTGTCCGGTGCGCCGGCATGGGCGACTCTGACTTCTGCGCGCGCTGCGCGCGCATTAAATGCATCGCAGGTAGCCGTTGGCGCCGAAGTAGCCTTTGCTCCGTGGATGCACCGGACAGTCCGGTGCACACCGGACATGTCCGGTGAATTATAGCGGAGCAGCCGCTCTGATTTCCCGAGGCTGGCGAGTTCCTGAGCTGCGTCCCGTTGGAGCACCGGACACCGTCCGGTGTACACCGGACAGTTCGGTGAATTATAGCGTGCCGGCTCTGGAGAATTCCTGAAGGCGACGAGTTCGCGTTGAAGTCCTCTGGTGCACCGGACACTGTCTGGTGGTGCACCGGACAGTCCGGTGCGCCAGACCAGAGGAGCCTTCGGTTGCTCCTTTGCTCTTTTGTTGAACCCAACACTTGGTCTTTTTATTGGCTAAGTGTGAACCTTTTGCACCTGTATAACTTATACACTAGAACAAACTGGTTAGTCCAAAGATTTGTGTTGGACAATTCAACCACCAAAATTATATAGGAACTAGGTGTAAGCCTAATTCCCTTTCAATGGTCTCCACCAGAAATCCAAGAATGTGATCTATGGCAAGGAAACATATGTGGGGTGAGGTGTATGGGCATCTGGTCGATGATCAATGGCCACACAACCCCCATTTTTGTCGAAAATAGCCATGAATGACCATTTTCAATAATACCGAAGGCTAACACCTACGGATTTTTGAGCAAGAAATGGTCTCCACCAGAAATCCAAGAATGTGATCTATGGCAAGGAAACATATGTGGGGTGAGGTGTATGAGCCTCTGGTCGATGATCAATGGCCACACAACCCCCATTTTGCCGAAAATAGCCATGAATGACCATTTACAATAATACCGAAGGCTAACACGTACGAGTTTTTAACCAAGAAATGGTCTCCACGAGAAATCCAAGATTATGATATATGGCAAGAAAACATATGTGGGGTGAAGTGTACGAGCCTCTGGTCGATGATCAATGGCAACACAACCCCCAATTTTGTCGAAAATAGTCATGAGCGACCATTTTCAATAATACTAGAGGCTAACACCTACGGATTTTAGACCAAGAAATGGTCTCCACCAGAAATCCAAGAATGTGATCTACGACAAGGAAACATATGTGGGGTGAGGTGTATGAGCCTCTAGTCGATGATCAATGGCCACACAACTCCCATTTTGCCGAAAATAGCCATGAATGACCGTTTTCAATAATATCAAAGGCTAACACCTACGGATTTTTGACCAAGAAATGGTCTCCACCAGAAATCCAAGAATGTGATCTATGGCAAGGAAACATATGTGGGGTGAGGTGTATGAGCCTCTGGTCGATGATAAATGGCCACACAACCCCCATTTTTTTATGAAAATAGCCATGAGCGACCTTGAAAATAGCCATGAGCGACCATTTTCAATAATACTAGAGGCTAACACCTACGGATTTTAGACCAAAAAATGGTCTCCACCAGAAATCCAAGAATGTGATCTATGGCAAGGAAACATATGTGTAGTGAGGTGTATGAGCCTCTAGTCGATGATCAATGGCCACACAACCCCCATTTTTGTCGAAAATAGCCATGAATGACCATTTTCAATAATACCGAAGGCTAACAGCGACCATTTTCAATAATACTAGAGGCTAAGACCTACGGATTTTTGACCAAGAAATGGTCTCCACCAGAAATCCAAGAATGTGATCTATGGCAAGGAAACATATGTGGGGTGAGGTTTATGAGCCTCTAGTCGATGATTAATGGCCACACAACCCCCATTTTTTATGAGCCTCTGGTCGATGATCAATGGCCACACAACCCCCATTTTTGTCGAAAATAGCCATGAATGACCATTTACAATAATACCGAAGGCTAACACCTACGGATTTTTGACCAAGAAATGGTCTCCACCAGAAATCCAAGAATGTGATCTATGGCAAGGAAACATATGTGGGGTGAGGTGTATGAGCCTATGGTCGATGATCAATGGCCACACAACCCCCATTTTGCCGAAAATAGCCATGAATGACCATTTTCAATAATACCGAAGGCTAAGACCTACGGATTTTTGACCAAGAAATGGTCTCCACCAGAAATCCAAGAATGTGATCTATGGCAAGGAAACATATGTGGGGTGAGGTGTATGAGCCTCTGGTCGATGATCAATGGCCACACAACCCCCATTTTTGTCGAAAATAGCCATGAACGACCATTTTCAATAATACCGAAGGCTAACACCTACGGATTTTTAACCAAGAAATGGGGGTTGTGTGGCCATTGATCATCGACCAGACGCTCATACACCTCACCCCACATATGTTACCTTGCCATAGATCACATTCTTGGATTTCTGGTGGAGACCATTTCTTGGTCAAATATCTGTAGGTGTTAGCCTTCGGTACTATTGTAAATGGTCATTCATGGCTATTTTCGACAAAAATGGGGGTTGTGTGGCCATTGATCATCGACCAGAGGCTCATACACCTCACCCCACATATGTTTCCTTGCCATAGATCACATTCTTGGATTTCTGGTGGAGACCATTTCTTGGTCAAAAATCCGAAGGTCTTAGCCTCTAGTATTATTGAAAATGGTCGCTCATGGCTATTTTCGGCAAAAATGGGGGTTGTGTGGCCATTGATCATCGACCAAACGCTCATACACCTCACCCCACATATGTTTCCTTGCCATAGAATGACCATTTACAATAATACCGAAGGCTAACACCTACGGATTTTTGTCCAAGAAATGGTCTCCACCAGAAATCCAAGAATGTGATCTATGGCAAGGAAAGATATGTGGGGTGAGGTGTATGAGCCTCTAGTCGATGATCAATGGCCACACAACCCCCATTTTTGTCGAAAATAGCCATGAATGACCATTTTCAATAATACCGAAGGCTAACACGTACGAGTTTTTAACCAAGAAATGGTTTCCACCAGAAATCCAAGAATGTAATCTATGGTGTGATCTATGGCAAGGAAACATATGTGGGGTGAGGTGTATGAGCCTCTGGTCGACGATCAATGGCCACACAACCCTAATTTTTGTCGAAAATAGCCATGAACGACCATTTTCAATGACACTGAAGGCTAACACCTATGGATTTTTTTACCAAGAAATGGTCTCCACCATAAATCCAAGAATGTGATCTATGGCAAGGAAACATATGTGGGGTGAGGTGTATGAGCGTCTGGTCGATGATCAATGGCCACACAACCCCAATTTTTGTCGAAAATAGCCATGAATGACCATTTTCAAAAATACCGGAGGCTAACACATTCGGATTTTTGACCAAGAAATGGTCTCCACCAGAAATCCAAGAATGTGATCTATGGCAAGGAAACATATGTGGGGTGAGGTGTATGAGCCTCTGGTCGACGATCAATGGCCACACAACCCCCATTTTTTATGAAAATAGCCATGAGCGACCTTGAAAATAGCCATGAGCGACCTTGAAAATAGCCATGAACGACCATTTTCAATAATACCGAAGGCTAACACGTACGAGTTTTTAACCAAGAAATGGTTTCCACCAGAAATCCAAGAATGTAATCTATGGCAAGGAAACATATGTGGGGTGAGGTTTATGAGCCTCTAGTCGATGATAAATGGCCACACAACCCCCATTTTTTATGAAAATAGCCATGAGCGACCTTGAAAATAGCCATGAGCGACCATTTTCAATAATACTAGAGGCTAACACCTACGGATTTTAGACCAAGAAATGGTCTCCACCAGAAATCCAAGAATGTGATCTATGGCAAGGAAACATATGTGTAGTGAGGTGTATGAGCCTCTAGTCGATGATCAATGGCCACACAACCCCCATTTTTGTCGAAAATAGCCATGAATGACTATTTTCAATAATACCGAAGGCTAACAGCGACCATTTTCAATAATACTAGAGGCTAAGACCTACGGATTTTTGTCCAAGAAATGGTCTCCACCAGAAATCCAAGAATGTGATCTATGGCAAGGAAACATATGTGGGGTGAGGTCTATGAGCCTCTAGTCGATGATAAATGGCCACACAACCCCCATTTTTTATGAGCCTCTGGTCGATGATTAATGGCCACACAACCCCCATTTTTGTCGAAAATAGCCATGAATGACCATTTACAATAATACCGAAGGCTAACACCTACGGATTTTTGACCAAGAAATGGTCTCCACCAGAAATCCAAGAATGTGATCTATGGCAAGGAAACATATGTGGGGTGAGGTGTATGAGCCTATGGTCGATGATCAATGGCCACACAACCCCCATTTTGCCGAAAATAGCCATGAATGACCATTTTCAATAATACCGAAGGCTAAGACCTACGAATTTTTGACCAAGAAATGGTCTCCACCAGAAATCCAAGAATGTGATCTATGGCAAGGAAACATATGTGGGGTGAGGTGTATGAGCCTCTGGTCGATGATCAATGGCCACACAACCCCCATTTTTGTCGAAAATAGCCATGAACGACCATTTTCAATAATACCGAAGGCTAACACCTACGGATTTTTGACCAAGAAATGGTCTCCACCAGAAATCCAAGAATGTGATCTATGGCAAGGAAACATATGTGGGGTGAGGTGTATGAGCCTCTGGTCGACGATCAATGGCCACACAACCCTAATTTTTGTCGAAAATAGCCATGAACGACCATTTTCAATGACACTGAAGGCTAACACCTACAAATTTTTGACCAAGAAATGGTCTCCACCATAAATCCAAGAATGTGATCTATGGCAAGGAAACATATGTGGGGTGAGGTGTATGAGCCTCTAGTCGACGATCAATGGCCGCACAACCCCCATTTTGCCGAAAATAGCCATGAACGACCATTTTCAAAAATACCAAAGGCTAACACCTACGGATTTTTGACCAAGAAATGGTCTCCACCAGAAATCCAAGAATGTGATCTATGGCAAGGAAACATATGTGGGGTGAGGTGTATGAGCCTCTGGTCGACGATCAATGGCCACACAACCCCCATTTTTGTCGAAAATAGCCATGAACGACCATTTTCAATAATACCGAAGGCTAACACCTACGGATTTTTGACCAAGAAATGGTCTCCACCAGAAATCCAAGAATGTGATCTATGGCAAGGAAACATATGTGGGGTGAGGTGTATGAGCCTCTTGTCGACGATCAATGGCCACACAACCCTAATTTTTGTCGAAAATAGCCATGAACGACCATTTTCAATGACACTGAAGGCTAACACCTACAAATTTTTGACCAAGAAATGGTCTCCACCATAAATCCAAGAATGTGATCTATGGCAAGGAAACATATGTGGGGTGAGGTGTATGAGCCTCTAGTCGACGATCAATGGCCGCACAACCCCCATTTTGCCGAAAATAGCCATGAACGACCATTTTCAAAAATACCAAAGGCTAACACCTACGGATTTTTGACCAAGAAATGGTCTCCACCAGAAATCCAAGAATGTGATCTATGGCAAGGAAACATATGTGGGGTGAGGTGTACGAGCCTCTGGTCGATGATCAATGGCCACAGAACCCCCATTTTGCCGAAAATAGCCATGAATGACCATTTACAATAATGCCGAAGGCTAACACTTACGGATTTTTGACCAAGAAATGGTCTCCACCAGAAATCCAAGAATGTGTTCTATGGCAAGGAAACATATGTGGGGTGAGGTGTATGAGCCTCTAGTCGATGATCAATGGCCACACAACCCCCATTTTTGTCAAAAATAGCCATGAACGACCATTTTCAATAATACCGAAGGCTAACACCTACGGATTTTTGACCAAGAAATGGTCCATTTTGCCGAAAATGGCCATGAATGACCATTTACAATAATACCGAAGGCTAACACCTACGGATTTTTGACCAAGAAATGGTCTCCACCAGAAATCCAAGAATGTGATCTATGGCAAGGAAACATAAGTGGGTGAGATTTATGAGCCTCTAGTCGATGATAAATGGCCACACAACCCCCATTTTTTTATGAAAATAGCCATGAGCGACCATTTTCAATAATATTAGAGGCTAAGACCTACGGATTTTTGACCAAGAAATGGTCTCCACCAGAAATCCAAGAATGTGATCTACGACAAGGAAACATATGTGGGGTGAGGTGTATGAGCGTCTGGTCGATGATCAATGGCCACACAACCCCCATTTTTGTCGAAAATAGCCATGAACGACCATTTTCAATAATACAGAAGGCTAACACCTACGGATTTTTGACCAAGAAATCGTCTCCACCAGAAATCCAAGAATGTGATCTATGGCAAGGAAACATATGTGTAGTGAGGTGTACGAGCCTCTGGTCGATGATCAATGGCCACACAACCCCCATTTTTGTCGAAAATAGCCATGAACGACCATTTTCAATAATATCGAAGGCTAACACCTACGGATTTTTGACCAAGAAATGGTCTCCACCAGAAATCCAAGAATATTAGAGGCTAAGACCATTTCTTGGTCAAAAATCCGTACGTGTTAGCCTCTAGTATTATTGAAAATGGTCGCTCATGGCTATTTTCAAGGTCGCTCATGGCTATTTTCATAAAAAATGGGGGTTGTGTGGCCATTGATCATCGACCAGAGGCTCATACACCTCACCCCACATATGTTTCCTTGCCATAGATCACATTCTTGGATTTCTGGTGGAGACCATTTCTTGGTCAAAAATCCGTAGGTCTTAGCCTCTAGTATTATTGAAAATGGTCACTGTTAGCCTTCGGTATTATTGAAAATGGTCATTCATGGCTATTTTCGACAAAAATGGGGGTTGTGTGGCCATTGATCATCGACCAGAGGCTCATACACCTCACCCCACATATGTTTCCTTGCCATAGATCACATTCTTGGATTTCTGGTGGAGACCATTTCTTGGTCAAAAATCCGTAGGTCTTAGCCTCTAGTATTATTGAAAATGGTCGCTCATGGCTATTTTCGGCAAAAATGGGGGTTGTGTGGCCATTGATCATCGACCAGACGCTCATACACCTCACCACACATATGTTTCCTTGCCATAGAATGACCATTTACAATAATACCGAAGGCTAACACCTACGGATTTTTGACCAAGAAATGGTCTCCACCAGAAATCCAAGAATGTGATCTATGGCAAGGAAACATATGTGGGGTGTGGTGTATGAGCCTCTGGTCGATGATCAATGGCCACACAACCCCCATTTTTGTCGAAAATAGCCATGAATGACCATTTTCAATAATACCGAAGGCTAACACGTACGAGTTTTTAAACAAGAAATGGTTTCCACCAGAAATCCAAGAATGTGATCTATGGCAAGGAAACATATGTGGGGTGAGGTGTATGAGCATCTGGTCGATGATCAATGGCCACACAACCCCCATTTTTGTCGAAAATAGCCATGAACGACCTTGAAAATAGCCATGAGCGACCATTTTCAATAATACTAGAGGCTAACACCTACGGATTTTAGACCAAGAAATGGTCTCCACCAGAAATCCAAGAATGTGATCTATGACAAGGAAACATATGTGGGGTGAGGTGTATGAGCGTCTGGTCGATGATCAATGGCCACACAACCCCCATTTTTGTCGAAAATAGCCATGAACGACCATTTTCAATAATACCGAAGGCTAACACCTACGGATTTTTGACCAAGAAATGGTCTCCACCAGAAATCCAAGAATGTGATCTATGGCAAGGAAACATATGTGGGGTGAGGTGTATGAGCCTCTAGTCGATGATCAATGGCCAGACAACCCCCATTTTTGTCGAAAATAGCCATGAATGACCATTTTCAAAAATACCAAAGGCTAACACGTACGGATTTTTGACCAAGAAATGGTCTCCACCAGAAATCCAAGAATGTGATCTATGGCAAGGAAACATATGTGGGGTGAGGTGTACGAGCCTCTGGTCGATGATCAATGGCCACACAACCCCCATTTTGCCGAAAATAGCCATGAATGACCATTTTCAATAATACCGAAGGCTAACACGTACGAGTTTTTAACCAAGAAATGGTTTCCACCAGAAATCCAAGAATGTAATCTATGGCAAGGAAACATATGTGGGGTGAGGTTTATGAGCCTCTAGTCGATGATAAATGGCCACACAACCCCCATTTTTTATGAAAATAGCCATGAGCGACCTTGAAAATAGCCATGAGCGACCATTTTCAATAATACTAGAGGCTAACACCTACGGATTTTAGACCAAGGAATGGTCTCCACCAGAAATCCAAGAATGTGATCTATGGTAAGGAAACATATGTGGGGTGAGGTGTATGAGCGTCTGGTCGATGATCAATGGCCACACAACCCCCCTATTTTTGTAGAAAATAGCATGAACGACCATTTTCAATAATACCGAAGGCTAACACCTACGGATTTTTGACCAAGAAATGGTCTCCACCAGAAATCCAAGAATGTGATCTATGGCAAGGAAACATATGTGGGGTGAGGTGTATGAGCCTCTGGTCGATGATCAATGGCCACACAACCCCCATTTTTGTCGAAAATAGCCATGAACGACCATTTTCAATAATATTAGAGGCTAAGCCCTACGGATTTTTGACCAAGAAATGGTCTCCACCAGAAATCCAAGAATGTGATCTATGGCAAGGAAACATATGTGGGGTGAGGTGTATGAGCCTCTGGTCGATGATCAATGGCCACACAACCCCCATTTTTGTCGAAAATAGCCATGAACGACCATTTTCAATAATATCGAAGGCTAACACCTACGGATTTTTGACCAAGAAATGGTCTCCACCAGAAATCCAAGAATGTGATCTATGGCAAGGAAACATATGTGGGGTGAGGTGTATGAGCATTTGGTCGATGATCAATGGCCACACAACCCCAATTTTTGTCGAAAATAGCCATGAATGACCATTTTCAAAAATACCGGAGGCTAACACATTCGGATTTTTGACCAAGAAATGGTCTCCACCAGAAATCCAAGAATGTGATCTATGGCAAGGAAACATATGTGGGGTGAGGTGTATGAGCCTCTGGTCGACGATCAATGGCCACACAACCCCCATTTTGCCGAAAATAGCCATGAATGACCATTTTCAATAATACCGAAGGCTAACACGTACGAGTTTTTAACCAAGAAATGGTTTCCACCAGAAATCCAAGAATGTAATCTATGGCAAGGAAACATATGTGGGGTGAGGTTTATGAGCCTCTAGTCGATGATAAATGGCCACACAACCCCCATTTTTTATGAAAATAGCCATGAGCGACTTTGAAAATAGCCATGAGCGACCATTTTCAATAATACTAGAGGCTAACACCTACGGATTTTAGACCAAGAAATGGTCTCCACCAGAAATCCAAGAATGTGATCTATGGCAAGGAAACATATGTGGGGTGAGGTGTATGAGCGTCTGGTCGATGATCAATGGCCACACAACCCCCATTTTTTTAAGAAAATAGCCATGAGCGACCATTTTAAATAATATTAGAGGCTAAGACCTACGGATTTTTGACCAAGAAATGGTCTCCACCAGAAATCCAAGAATGTGATCTATGGCAAGGAAACATATGTGGGGTGAGGTGTATGAGCCTCTGGTCGATGATCAATGGCCACACAACCCCCATTTTTGTCGAAAATAGCCATGAATGACCATTTACAATAATACCGAAGGCTAACACCTACAGATTTTTGACCAAGAAATGGTCTCCACCAGAAATCCAAGAATGTGATCTATGGCAAGGAAACATATGTGGGGTGAGGTGTATGAGCCTCTGGTCGATGATCAATGGCCACACAACCCCATTTTTTATGAAAATAGCCATGAACGACCATTTTCAATAATACCGAAGGCTAACACCAACGGATTTTTGACCAAGAAATGGTCTCCACCAGAAATCCAAGAATGTGATCTATGGCAAGGAAACATTTGTGGGGTGAGGTGTATGAGCCTCTGGTCGATGATCAATGGCCACACAACCCCCATTTTTGTCGAAAATAGCCATGAACGACCATTTTCAATAATACCGAAGGCTAACACCTACGGATTTTTGACCAAGAAATGGTCTCCACAAGAAATCCAAGAATGTGATCTATGGCAAGGAAACATATGTGGGGTGAGGTGTATGAGCGTCTGGCCTCACTACACATATGTTTCCTTGCCATATATCACATTCTTGGATTTATGGTAGAGACCATTTCTTGGTAAAAAATCCGTAGGTGTTAGCCTTCGGTATTATTGAAAATGGTCATTCATGGCTATTTTCGACACAAATGGGGGTTGTGTGGCCATTGATCACCGACCAGAGGCTTGTACACCTCACCCCACATATGTTTCCTTGCCATAGATCACATTCTTGGATTTCTGGTGGAGACCATTTCTTGGTCAAAAATCCGTACGTGTTAGCCTTTGGTATTTTTGAAAATGGTCATTCATGGCTATTTTCGGCAAAATGGGGGTTGTGTGGCCATTGATCATCGACCAGAGGCTCATACACCTCACCCCACATATGTTTCCTTGCCATAGATCACATTCTTGGATTTCTGGTGGAGACCATTTCTTGGTCAAAAATCCGTATGTCTTAGCCTCTAATATTATTGAAAATGGTCGCTCATGGCTATTTTCAGGGTCGCTCATGGATATTTTCATAAAAAATGGGTGTGGGGTGAGGTGTACGAGCCCCTGGTCGATGATCAATGGCCACACAACCCTAATTTTTGTCGAAAATAGCCATGAACGACCATTTTCAATGACACTGACGGCTAACACCTACGGATTTTTGACCAAGAAATGGTCTCCACCATAAATCCAAGAATGTGATCTATGGCAAGGAAACATATGTGTAGTGAGGTGTATGAGCCTCTGGTCGATGATCAATGGCCACACAACCCCCATTTTGCCGAAAATAGCCATGAATGACCATTTTCAATAATACCGAAGGCTAACACGTACGAGTTTTTAACCAAGAAATGGTCTCCACCAGAAATCCAAGAATGTAATCTATGGCAAGGAAACATATGTGGGGTGAGGTGTATGAGCCTATGGTCGATGATCAATGGCCACACAACCCCCATTTTTGTCGAAAATAGCCATGAATGACCATTTACAATAATACCGAAGGCTAACACCTACGGATTTTTGACCAAGAAATGGTCCCCACCAGAAATCCAAGAATGTGATCTATGGAAAGGAAACATATGTGGGGTGAGGTGTACGAGCCTCTAGTCGATGATCAATGGCCACACAACCCCCACATATGTTTCCTTGCCATAGATCACATTCTTGGATTTCTGGTGGAGACCATTTCTTGGTCAAAAATCCGTAGGTGTTAGCCTTCGGTATTATTGAAAATGGTCGTTCATGGCTATTTTCGACAAAAATGGGGGTTGTGTGGCCATTGATCATCGACCAGAGGCTCGTACACCTCACTACACATATGTTTCCTTGCCATAGATCACATTCTTGGATTTCAGGTGGAGACCATTTCTTGGTCAAAAATCCGTAGGTGTTAGCCTTGGTATTATTGAAAATGGTCGTTCATGGCTATTTTCGACAAAAATGGGGGTTGTGTGGCCATTGATCATCGACTAGAGGCTCATACACCTCACCCCACATATGTTTCCTTGCCATAGATCACATTCTTGGATTTCTGGTGGAGACCATTTCTTGGTCAAAAATCCGTACGTGTTAGCCTTTGGTATTTTTGAAAATGGTCGTTCATGGCTTGGTCGATGATCAATGGCCACACAACCCCCATTTTTTATGAAAATAGCCATGAGCGACCATTTTCAATAATACTAGAGGCTAAGACCTACGGACTTTTGACCAAGAAATGGTCTCCACCAGAAATCCAAGAATGTGATCTATGGCAAGGAAACATATGTGGGGTGAGGTGTATGAGCCTCTGGTCGATGATCAATTGCCACACAACCCCCATTTTTGTCGAAAATAGCCATGAATGACCATTTACAATAATACCGAAGGCTAACACCTACGGTTTTTGACCAAGAAATGGTCTCCACCAGAAATCCAAGAATGTGATCTATGGCAAGGAAACATATGTGGGGTGAGGTGTATGAGCCTATGGTCGATGATCAATGGCCACACAACCCCCATTTTTGTCGAAAATAGCCATGAACGACCATTTTCAATAATATCGAAGGCTAACACCTACGAATTTTTGACCAAGAAATGGTCTCCACCAGAAATCCAAGAATGTGATCTACGACAAGGAAACATATGTGGGGTGAGGTGTATGAGCCTCTGGTCGACGATCAATGGCCACACAACCCCCATTTTGCCGAAAATAGCCATGAATGACCATTTTCAATAATACCGAAGGCTAACAGCGACCATTTTCAATAATACTAGAGGCTAAGACCTACGGATTTTTGACCAAGAAATGGTCTCCACCAGAAATCCAAGAATGTAATCTATGGCAAGGAAACATATGTGGGGTGAGGTTTATGAGCCTCTAGTCGATGATAAATGGCCACACAACCCCCATTTTTTATGAAAATAGCCATGAGCGACCTTGAAAATAGCCATGAGCGACCATTTTCAATAATACTAGAGGCTAACACCTACGGATTTTAGACCAAGAAATGGTCTCCACCAGAAATCCAAGAATGTGATCTATGGCAAGGAAACATATGTGGGGTGAGGTGTATGAGCCTCTAGTCGATGATCAATGGCCACACAACCCCCATTTTTGTCGAAAATAGCCATGAATGACCATTTTCAATAATACCGAAGGCTAACACCAACGGATTTTTGACCAAGAAATGGTCTCCACCAGAAATCCAAGAATGTGATCTATGGCAAGGAAACATATGTGGGGTGAGGTGTATGAGCCTCTGGTCGACGATCAATGGCCACACAACCCTAATTTTTGTCGAAAATAGCCATGAACGACCATTTTCAATGACACTGAAGGCTAACACCTACGGATTTTTGACCAAGAAATGGTCTCCACCATAAATCCAAGAATGTGATCTATGGCAAGGAAACATATGTGTAGTGAGGTGTATGAGCCTCTGGTCGAAGATCAATGGCCACACAACCCCCATTTTTGTCGAAAATAGCCATGAATGACCATTTTCAAAAATACCAAAGGCTAACACATTCGGATTTTTGCCCAAGAAATGGTCTCCACCAGAAATCCAAGAATGTGATCTATGGCAAGGAAACATATGTGGGGTGAGGTGTACGAGCCTCTGGTCGAAGATCAATGGCCACACAACCCCCATTTTGCCGAAAATAGCCATGAATGACCATTTTCAATAATACCGAAGGCTAACACGTACGAGTTTTTAACCAAGAAATGGTTTCCACCAGAAATCCAAGAATGTAATCTATGGCAAGGAAACATATGTGGGGTGAGGTTTATGAGCCTCTAGTCGATGATACATGGCCACACAACCCCCATTTTTTATGAAAATAGCCATGAGCGACCTTGAAAATAGCCATGAGCGACCATTTTCAATAATACTAGAGGCTAACACCTACGGATTTTAGACCAAGAAATGGTCTCCACCAGAAATCCAAGAATGTGATCTATGGCAAGGAAACATATGTGGGGTGAGGTGTATGAGCGTCTGGTCGATGATCAATGGCCACACAACCCCCATTTTTGTCAAAAATAGCCATGAACGACCATTTTCAATAATATCGAAGGCTAACACCTATGGATTTTTTACCAAGAAATGGTCTCCACCAGAAATCCAAGAATGTGATCTACGACAAGGAAACATATGTGGGGTGAGGTGTATGAGCGTCTGGTCGATGATCAATGGCCACACAACCCCCATTTTTGTCGAAAATAGCCATGAACGACCATTTTCCATAATACCGAAGGCTAACACCTACGGATTTTTGACCAAGAAATGGTCTCCACCAGAAATCCAAGAATGTGATCTATGGCAAGGAAAGGTTGTGTGGCCATTGATCTTCGACCAGAGGTTCATACACCTCACTACACATATGTTTCCTTGCCATAGATCACATTCTTGGATTTATGGTGGAGAGTATGAGCGTCTGGTCGATGATCAATGGCCACACAACCCCCATTTTTGTCGAAAATAGCCATGAACGACCTTGAAAATAGCCATGAGCGACCATTTTCAATAATACTAGAGGCTAACACCTACGGATTTTAGACCAAGAAATGGTCTCCACCAGAAATCCAAGAATGTGATCTATGGCAAGGAAACATATGTGGGGTGAGGTGTATGAGCGTCTGGTCGATGATCAATTGCCACACAACCCCCATTTTTGTCGAAAATAGCCATGAACGACCATTTTCAATAATATCGAAGGCTAACACCTATGGATTTTTTACCAAGAAATGGTCTCCACCAGAAATCCAAGAATGTGATCTACGACAAGGAAACATATGTGGGGTGAGGTGTATGAGCGTCTGGTCGATGATCAATGGCCACACAACCCCCATTTTTGTCGAAAATAGCCATGAACGACCATTTTCCATAAAACCGAAGGCTAACACCTACGGATTTTTGACCAAGAAATGGTCTCCACCAGAAATCCAAGAATGTGATCTATGGCAAGGAAAGGTTGTGTGGCCATTGATCTTCGACCAGAGGCTCATACACCTCACTACACATATGTTTCCTTGTCATAGATCACATTCTTGGATTTATGGTGGAGAGTATGAGCGTCTGGTCGATGATCAATGGCCACACAACCCCCATTTTTGTCGAAAATAGCCATGAACGACCATTTTCAATAATATCGAAGGCTAACACCTACAGATTTTTGACCAAGAAATGGTCTCCACCAGAAATCCAAGAGTGTGATCTACGACAAGGAAACATATGTGGGGTGAGGTGTTTGAGCCTCTGGTCGATGATCAATGGCCACACAACCCCCATTTTTGCCGAAAATAGCCATGAATGACCATTTTCAATAATACCGAAGGCTAACACGTACGGATTTTTGACCAAGAAATGGTCTCCACCAGAAATCCAAGAATGTGATCTATGGCAAGGAAACATATGTGGGGTGAGGTGTATGAGCCTCTGGTCGATGATCAATGGCCACACAACCCCAATTTTTGTCGAAAATAGCCATGAACGACCATTTTCAATAATATCGAAGGCTAACACCTACGGATTTTTGACCAAGAAATGGTCTCCACCAGAAATCCAAGAATGTGATCTATGGCAATGAAACATATGTGGGGTGAGGTTTATGAGCCTCTAGTCGATGATAAATGGCCACACAACCCCCATTTTTTATGAAAATAGCCATGAGCGACCATTTTCAATAATACTAGAGGCTAACACCTACGGATTTTAGACCAAGAAATGGTCTCCACCAGAAATCCAAGAATGTGATCTATGGCAAGGAAACATATGTGGGGTGAGGTGTACGAGCCTCTGGTCGATGATCAATGGCCACACAACCCCCATTTTTGTCGAAAATAGCCATGAACGACCATTTTCAATAATATCGAAGGCTAACACCTACGGATTTTTGACCAAGAAATGGTCTCCACCATAAATCCAAGAATGTGATCTATGGCAAGGAAACATATGTGGGGTGAGGTGTATGAGCCTCTGGTCGATGATCAATGGCCACACAACCCCCATTTTTGTCGAAAATAGCCATGAACGACCATTTTCAATAATATCGAAGGCTAACACGTACGAGTTTTTAACCAAGAAATGGTTTCCACCAGAAATCCAAGAATGTAATCTATGGCAAGGAAACATATGTGGGGTGAGGTGTATGAGCCTCTGGTCGATGATAAATGGCCACACAACCCCCATTTTTTATGAAAATAGCCATGAACGACCATTTTCAATAATACCGAAGGCTAACACCTACAGATTTTTGACCAAGAAATGGTCTCCACCAGAAATCCAAGAATGTGATCTATGGCAAGGAAACATATGTGGGGTGAGGTGTATGAGCCTCTGGTCGATGATCAATGGTCACACAACCCCATTTTTGTCAAAAATAGCTAGGAGCAGCAATTTTCAATGACACTGATGGCTAACACCTATGGATTTTTGACCAGAAATGGTCTCCACCAGAAATCCAAGAATGTGGTCTATGGCAAGGAAACATATGTGGGGTGAGGTGTATGAGCCTTTGGTCGATGATCAATGGCCACACAACCCCCATTTTTGTCGAAAATAGCTATGAACGACCATTTTCAATAATACCGAAGGCTAACACCTACGGATTTTTGACCAAGAAATGGTCTCCACCAGAAATCCAAGAATGTGATCTATAGCAAGAAAACGTATGTGGGGTGAAGTGTACGAGCCTCTAGTCAATGATAAATGGCCACACAACCACCATTTTTGTCAAAAATAGTGATCAACGACCATTTTCAATAATACTGAAGGCTAACACGTATGGATTTTTGACCAAGAAATGGTCTCCACCAGAAATCCAAGAATGTGATCTATGGCAAGAAAACATACGTGGGGTGAGGTGTATGAGCCTCTGGTCGAAGATCAATGGCCACACAACCCCATTTGTGTCGAAAATAGCCATGAACGACCATTTACAATAATACCGAAGGCTAACAACTACGGATTTTTGACCAAGAGAAGATCTCCACCAGAAATCCAAGAATGTGATCTATGGCAAGGAAACATATGTGGGGTGAGGTGTACGAGCCTCAGATCGATGATCAATGGCCACACAACCCCCATTTTTGTCGAAAATAGCCATGAACGACCATTTTCAATACTTCCGAAGGCTAACACCTACGGATTTTTGACCAAGAAATCGTCTCCACCAGAAATCCAAGAATATGATCTATGGCAAGGAAACATATTGGGGTGAGCTGTACGAGCCTCTGGTCAATGATCAGTGGCCACACAACCCCCATTTTTTGTCGAAAATAGTGATCAACGACCATTTTCAATAATACTGAAGGCTAACACGTATGGATTTTGCCCAAGAAATGGTCTCCACCAGAAATCCAAGAGTGTGCTCTATGGCAAGGAAACGTATGTGGGGTGAGGTGTATGAGCCTCTGGTCGATGATCAATGGCCACACAACCCCCATTTTTGTCGAAAACAGCCATGAACGACCATTTTCAATAATACCGAAGGCTAACACGTACGGATTTTTGACCAAGAAATGGTCTCCACGAGAAATCCAAGATTGTGATCTATGGCAATTAAACATATGTGGGGTGAGGTGTACGAGCCTCTGGTCGATGTTAAATGGCCACACAACCCCCTTTTTGTCGAAAATAGCCATGAACGACTATTTTCAATAATACCGAAGGCTAACACCTACGGATTTTTGACCAAGAAATGGTCACCACCAGAAATCCAAGAATGTGGTCTATGGCAAGGAAACACATGTGGGTGAGGTGTATGAGCCTTTGGTCGATGATCAATTGCCACACAACCCTCATTTTTGTCGAAAGTAGCCATGAACGACCATTTTCAATAATACCGAAGGCTAACACCTACGGATTTTTGACCAAGAAATGGTCTCCACCAGAAATCCAAGAATGTGATCTATAGCAAGAAAACGTATGTGGGGTGAAGTGTACGAGCCTCTAGTCAATGATAAATGGCCACACAACCACCATTTTTGTCAAAAATAGTGATCAACGACCATTTTCAATAATACTGAAGGCTAACACGTATGGATTTTTGACCAAGAAATGGTCTCCACCAGAAATCCAAGAATGTGATCTATGGCAAGAAAACATACGTGGGGTGAGGTGTATGAGCCTCTGGTCGAAGATCAATGGCCACACAACCCCATTTGTGTCGAAAATAGCCATGAACGACCATTTACAATAATACCGAAGGCTAACAACTACGGATTTTTGACCAAGAGAAGATCTCCACCAGAAATCCAAGAATGTGATCTATGGCAAGGAAACATATGTGGGGTGAGGTGTACGAGCCTCAGATCGATGATCAATGGCCACACAACCCCCATTTTTGTCGAAAATAGCCATGAACGACCATTTTCAATACTTCCGAAGGCTAACACCTACGGATTTTTGACCAAGAAATCGTCTCCACCAGAAATCCAAGAATATGATCTATGGCAAGGAAACATATTGGGGTGAGCTGTACGAGCCTCTGGTCGATGATCAGTGGCCACACAACCCCCATTTTTTGTCGAAAATAGTGATCAACGACCATTTTCAATAATACTGAAGGCTAACACGTATGGATTTTGCCCAAGAAATGGTCTCCACCAGAAATCCAAGAGTGTGCTCTATGGCAAGGAAACGTATGTGGGGTGAGGTGTATGAGCCTCTGGTCGATGATCAATGGCCACACAACCCCCATTTTTGTCGAAAACAGCCATGAACGACCATTTTCAATAATACCGAAGGCTAACACGTACGGATTTTTGACCAAGAAATGGTCTCCACGAGAAATCCAAGATTGTGATCTATGGCAATTAAACATATGTGGGGTGAGGTGTACGAGCCTCTGGTCGATGTTAAATGGCCACACAACCCCCTTTTTGTCGAAAATAGCCATGAACGACTATTTTCAATAATACCGAAGGCTAACACCTACGGATTTTTGACCAAGAAATGGTCACCACCAGAAATCCAAGAATGTGGTCTATGGCAAGGAAACACATGTGGGTGAGGTGTATGAGCCTTTGGTCGATGATCAATTGCCACACAACCCTCATTTTTGTCGAAAGTAGCCATGAACGACCATTTTCAATAATACCGAAGGCTAACACCTACGGATTTTTGACCAAGAAATGGTCTCCACCAGAAATCCAAGAATGTGATCTATAGCAAGAAAACGTATGTGGGGTGAAGTGTACGAGCCTCTAGTCAATGATAAATGGCCACACAACCACCATTTTTGTCAAAAATAGTGATCAACGACCATTTTCAATAATACTGAAGGCTAACACGTATGGATTTTTGACCAAGAAATGGTCTCCACCAGAAATCCAAGAATGTGATCTATGGCAAGAAAACATACGTGGGGTGAGGTGTATGAGCCTCTGGTCGAAGATCAATGGCCACACAACCCCATTTGTGTCGAAAATAGCCATGAACGACCATTTACAATAATACCGAAGGCTAACAACTACGGATTTTTGACCAAGAGAAGATCTCCACCAGAAATCCAAGAATGTGATCTATGGCAAGGAAACATATGTGGGGTGAGGTGTACGAGCCTCAGATCGATGATCAATGGCCACACAACCCCCATTTTTGTCGAAAATAGCCATGAACGACCATTTTCAATACTTCCGAAGGCTAACACCTACGGATTTTTGACCAAGAAATCGTCTCCACAAGAAATCCAAGAATATGATCTATGGCAAGGAAACATATTGGGGTGAGCTGTACGAGCCTCTGGTCGATGATCAGTGGCCACACAACCCCCATTTTTGTCGAAAATAGTGATCAACGACCATTTTCAATAATACTGAAGGCTAACACGTATGGATTTTGCCCAAGAAATGGTCTCCACCAGAAATCCAAGAGTGTGCTCTATGGCAAGGAAACGTATGTGGGGTGAGGTGTATGAGCCTCTGGTCGATGATCAATGGCCACACAACCCCCATTTTTGTCGAAAACAGCCATGAACGACCATTTTCAATAATACCGAAGGCTAACACGTACGGATTTTTGACCAAGAAATGGTCTCCACGAGAAATCCAAGATTGTGATCTATGGCAATTAAACATATGTGGGGTGAGGTGTACGAGCCTCTGGTCAATGTTAAATGGCCACACAACCCCCTTTTTTGTCGAAAATAGCCATGAACGACTATTTTCAATAATACCGAAGGCTAACACCTACGGATTTTTGACCAAGAAATGGTCACCACCAGAAATCCAAGAATGTGGTCTATGGCAAGGAAACACATGTGGGTGAGGTGTATGAGCCTTTGGTCGATGATCAATTGCCACACAACCCTCATTTTTGTCGAAAGTAGCCATGAACGACCATTTTCAATAATACCGAAGGCTAACACCTACGGATTTTTGACCAAGAAATGGTCTCCACCAGAAATCCAAGAATGTGATATATGGCAAGGAAACTTATGTGGGTGAGGTGTACGATCCTCTGGTCGATGATCAATGGCGACACAACCCCCATTTTTTGTCGAAAATAGCCACGAATGACCATTTTCAATGACACTGAAGGCTAACACCTATGAATTTTTGACCAACAAATGGTCTCCACGAGAAATCCAAGATTATGATCTATGGCAAGAAAACATATGTGGGGTGAAGTGTACGAGCCTCTGGTCGATGATCAATGGCAACACAACCCCCATTTTTGTCGAAAATAGCCATGAACGACCATTTTCAATAATACCGAAGGCTAACACGTACGAGTTTTTGACCAAGAAATGGTCTCCACCAGAAATCCAAGAATGTGATCTATGGCAAGGAAACATATGTGGGGTGAGGTGTACGAGCCTCTGGTCGATGATCAATGGCCACACAACCCCCATTTTTGTCGAAAATAGCCATGAACGACCATTTTCAATAATACCGAAGGCTAACACCTACGGATTTTTGACCAAGAAATGGTCTCCACCAGAAATATAGAATGTGATCTACGACAAGGAAACATATGTGGGGTGAGGTGTATGAGCGTCTGGTCGATGATCAATGGCCACACAACCCCCATTTTTGTCGAAAATAGCCATGAATGACCATTTACAATAATACCGAAGGCTAACACCTACGGATTTTTGACCAAGAAATGGTCTCCACCAGAAATCCAAGAATGTGATCTATGGCAAGGAAACATATGTGGGGTGAGGTGTATGAGCCTCTGGTCGATGATCAATGGCCACACAACCCCCATTTTTTATGAAAATAGCCATGAGCGACCTTGAAAATAGCCATGAGCGACCATTTTCAATAATACTAGAGGCTAACACGTACGGATTTTTGACCAAGAAATGGTCTCCACCAGAAATCCAAGAATGTGATCTACGGCAAGGAAACATATGTGGGGTGATTTGTATGAGCCTCTGGTCGATGATCAATGGCCACACAACCCCCATTTTTGTCGAAAATAGCCATGAATGACTATTTTCAATGACACTGAAGGCTAACACCTATGGATTTTTGACCAAGCAATGGTCTCCACCAGAAATCCAAGAATGTGATCTATGGCAAGGAAACATATGTGGGGTGAGGTGTATGAGCCTCTGGTCGACGACCATTTTCAATAATACTAGAGGCTAACACCTACGAATTTTAGACCAAGAAATGGTCTCCACCAGAAATCCAAGAATGTGATCTATGGCAAGGAAACATATGTGGGGTGAGGTGTATGAGCGTCTTGTCGATGATCAATGGCCACACAACCCCCATTTTTGTCGAAAATAGCCATGAACGACCATTTTCAATAATACCGAGGGCTAACACCTACGGATTTTTGACCAAGAAATGGTCTCCACCAGAAATCCAAGAATGTGATCTATGGCAAGGAAACATATATGGGGTGAGGTGTATGAGCCTCTAGTCGATGATCAATGGCCACACAACCCCCATTTTTGTCGAAAATAGCCATGAATGACCATTTTCAAAAATACCAAAGGCTAACACGTACGGATTTTTAACGAAGAAATGGTCTCCACCAGAAATCCAAGAATGTGATCTATGGCAAGGAAACATATGTGGGGTGAGGTGTATGAGCCTCTGGTCGATGATCAATGGCCACACAACCCCCATTTTGCCGAAAATAGCCATGAATGACCATTTTCAATAATACCGAAGGCTAAGACCAACGGATTTTTGACCAAGAAATGGTCTCCACCAGAAATCCAAGAATGTGATATATGGCAAGGAAACATATGTGGGGTGAGGTGTATGAGCCTCTGGTCGATGATCAATGGCACACAACCCCCATTTTTGTCGAAAATAGCCATGAACGACCATTTTCAATAATACCGAAGGCTAACACCTACGGATTTTTGACCAAGAAATGGCCTCCACCAGAAATCCAAGAATGTGATCTACGACAAGGAAACATATGTGGGGTGAGGTGTATGAGCCTCTGGTCGATGATCAATGGCCACACAACCCCCATTTTTTATGAAAATATCCATGAATGACCATTTTCAAAAATACCAAAGGCTAACACGTACGGATTTTTAACCAAGAAATGGTCTGCACCAGAAATCCAAGAATGTGATCTATGGCAAGGAAACATTTGTGGGGTGAGGTGTATGAGCCTCTAGTCGACGATCAATGGCCACACAACCCCCATTTTGCCGAAAATAGCCATGAATGACCATTTTCAATAATACCGAAGGCTAAGACCTACGGATTTTTGACCAAGAAATGGTCTCCACCAGAAATCCAAGAATGTGATCTATGGCAAGGAAACATATGTGGAGACCATTTCTTCGGTACTATCGATGATAAATGGCCACACAACCCCCATTTTTTATGAAAATAGCCATGAGCGACCATTTTCAATAATATTAGAGGCTAAGACCTACGGATTTTTGACCAAGAAATGGTCTCCACCAGAAATCCAAGAATGTGATCTATGGCAAGGAAACATATGTGGGGTGAGGTGTATGAGCGTCTGGTCGATGATCAATGGCCACACAACCCCCATTTTTGTCGAAAATAGCCATGAACGACCATTTTCAATAATATCGAAGGCTAACACCTACGGATTTTTGACCAAGAAATGGTCTCCACCAGAAATCCAAGAATGTGATCTATGACAAGGAAACATATGTGGGGTGAGGTGTATGAGCCTCTGGTCGATGATCAATGGCCACACAACCCCCATTTTTATGAAAATAGCCATGAATGACCATTTTCAAAAATACCAAAGGCTAACACGTACGGATTTTTAACCAAAAATGGTCTCCACCAGAAATCCAAGAATGTGATCTATGGCAAGGAAACATATGTGGGCTGAGGTGTATGAGCCTCTGGTCGACGATCAATGGCCACACAACCCCCATTTTTTATGAAAATAGCCATGAGCGACCTTGAAAATAGCCATGAGCGACCATTTTCAATAATACTAGAGGCTAAGACCTACGGATTTTTGACCAAGAAATGGTCTCCACCAGAAAATCCAAGAATGTGATCTACGACAAGGAAACATATGTGGGGTGAGGTTTATGAGCCTCTAATCGATGATAAATGGCCACACAACACCCATTTTTTATGAAAATAGCCATGAGCGACCTTGAAAATAGCCATGAGCGACCATTTTCAATAATATTAGAGGCTAAGACCTACGGATTTTTGACCAAGAATTGGTCTCCACCAGAAATCCAAGAATGTGATCTATGGCAAGGAAACATATGTGGGGTGAGGTGTATGAGCGTCTGGTCAATGATCAATGGCCACACAACCCCCATTTTTGTCGAAAATAGCCATGAACGACCATTTTCAATAATATCGAAGGCTAACACCTACGGATTTTTGACCAAGAAATGGTCTCCACCAGAAATCCAAGTATGTGATCTATGACAAGGAAACATATGTGGGGTGAGGTGTATGAGCCTCTGGTCGATGATCAATGGCCACACAACCCCCATTTTTATGAAAATAGCCATGAATGACCATTTTCAAAAATACCAAAGGCTAACACGTACGGATTTTTAACCAAAAATGGTCTCCACCAGAAATCCAAGAATGTGATCTATGGCAAGGAAACATATGTGGGCTGAGGTGTATGAGCCTCTGGTCGACGATCAATGGCCACACAACCCCCATTTTTTATGAAAATAGCCATGAGCGACCTTGAAAATAGCCATGAGCGACCATTTTCAATAATACTAGAGGCTAAGACCTACGGATTTTTGACCAAGAAATGGACTCCACCAGAAATCCAAGAATGTGATCTACGACAAGGAAACATATGTGGGGTGAGGTTTATGAGCCTCTAATCGATGATAAATGGCCACACAACACCCATTTTTTATGAAAATAGCCATGAGCGACCTTGAAAATAGCCATGAGCGACCATTTTCAATAATACTAGAGGCTAACACCTACGGATTTTTGACCAAGAAATGGTCTCCACCAGAAATCCAAGAATGTGATCTACGACAAGGAAACATATGTGGGGTGAGGTGTGTGAGCCTCTGGTCGATGATCAATGGCCACACAACCCCCATTTTTGTCGAAAATAGCCATGAACGACCATTTTCAATAATAACGAAGGCTAACACCTACAGATTTTTGACCAAGAAATGGTCTCCACAAGAAATCCAAGAATGTGATCTATGGCAAGGAAACATATGTGGGGTGAGGTGTATGAGCCTCTAGTCGATGATCAATGGCCACACAACCCCCATTTTTGTCGAAAATAGCCATGAATGACCATTTTCAAAAATACCAAAGGCTAACACGTACGGATTTTTTACCAAGAAATGGTCTCCACCAGAAATCCAAGAATGTGATCTATGGCAAGGAAACATATGTGGGGTGAGGTGTATGAGCGTCTGGTCGATGATCAATGGCCACACAACCCCCATTTTTGTCGAAAATAGCCATGAACGACCATTTTCAATAATACCGAGGGCTAACACCTACGGATTTTTGACCAAGAAATGGTCTCCACCAGAAATCCAAGAATGTGATCTATGGCAAGGAAACATATGTGGAGACCATTTCTTCGGTACTATCGATGATAAATGGCCACACAACCCCCATTTTTTATGAAAATAGCCATGAGCGACCATTTTCAATAATATTAGAGGCTAAGACCTACGGATTTTTGACCAAGAAATGGTCTCCACCAGAAATCCAAGAATGTGATCTATGGCAAGGAAACATATGTGGGGTGAGGTGTATGAGCGTCTGGTCGATGATCAATGGCCACACAACCCCCATTTTTGTCGAAAATAGCCATGAACGACCATTTTCAATAATATCGAAGGCTAACACCTACGGATTTTTGACCAAGAAATGGTCTCCACCAGAAATCCAAGAATGTGATCTACGACAAGGAAACATATGTGGGGTGAGGTGTATGAGCCTCTGGTCGATGATCAATGGCCACACAACCCCCATTTTTATGAAAATAGCAATGAATGACCATTTTCAAAAATACCAAAGGCTAACACGTACGGATTTTTAACCAAAAATGGTCTCCACCAGAAATCCAAGAATGTGATCTATGGCAAGGAAACATATGTGGGGTGAGGTGTATGAGCCTCTGGTCGACGATCAATGGCCACACAACCCCCATTTTTTATGAAAATAGCCATGAGCGACCTTGAAAATAGCCATGAGCAACCATTTTCAATAATACTAGAGGCTAAGACCTACGGATTTTTGACCAAGAAATGGTCTCCACCAGAAATCCAAGAATGTGATCTACGACAAGGAAACATATGTGGGGTGAGGTTTATGAGCCTCTAATCAATGATAAATGGCCACACAACACCCATTTTTTATGAAAATAGCCATGAGCGACCTTGAAAATAGCCATGAGCGACCATTTTCAATAATACTAGAGGCTAACACCTACGGATTTTTGACCAAGAAATGGTCTCCACCAGAAATCCAAAAATGTGATCTACGACAAGGAAACATATGTGGGGTGAGGTGTATGAGCCTCTGGTCGATGATCAATGGCCACACAACCCCCATTTTTGTCGAAAATAGCCATGAACGACCATTTTCAATAATAACGAAGGCTAACACCTACAGATTTTTGACCAAGAAATGGTCTCCACAAGAAATCCAAGAATGTGATCTATGGCAAGGAAACATATGTGGGGTGAGGTGTATGAGCCTCTAGTCGATGATCAATGGCCACACAACCCCCATTTTTGTCGAAAATAGCCATGAATGACCATTTTCAAAAATACCAAAGGCTAACACGTACGGATTTTTTACCAAGAAATGGTCTCCACCAGAAATCCAAGAATGTGATCTATGGCAAGGAAACATATGTGGGGTGAGGTGTACGAGCCTCTGGTCGATGATCAATGGCCACACAACCCCCATTTTGCCGAAAATAGCCATGAACGACCATTTTCAATAATACCGAAGGCTAACACGTACGAGTTTTTAACCAAGAAATGGTCTCCACCAGAAATCCAAGAATGTGATCTATGGCAAGGAAACATATGTGGGGTGAGGTTTATGAGCCTCTAGTCGATGATAAATGGCCACACAACCCCCATTTTTTATGAAAATAGCCATGAGCGACCATTTTCAATAATACTAGAGGCTAAGACCTACGGATTTTTGACCAAGAAATGGTCTCCACCAGAAATCCAAGAATGTGATCTATGGCAAGGAAACATATGTGGGGTGAGGTGTATGAGCCTCTGGTCGATGATCAATGGCCACACAACCCCCATTTTGCCGAAAATAGCCATGAATGACCATTTTCAATAATACCGAAGGCTAACACGTACGAGTTTTTAACCAAGAAATGGTTTCCACCAGAAATCCAAGAATGTAATCTATGGCAAGGAAACATATGTGGGGTGAGGTGTACGAGCCTCTGGTCGATGATCAATGGCCACACAACCCCCATTTTTTATGAAAATAGCCATGAGCGACCATTTTCAATAATACTAGAGGCTAACACCTACGGATTTTAGACCAAGAAATGGTCTCCACCAGAAATCCAAGAATGTAATCTATGGCAAGGAAACATATGTGGGGTGAGGTGTATGAGCCTCTGGTCGATGATCAATGGCCACACAACCCCCATTTTTGTCGAAAATAGCCATGAACGACCATTTTCAATAATATCGAAGGCTAACACCTACGGATTTTTGACCAAGAAATGGTCTCCACCAGAAATCCAAGAATGTGATCTATGGCAAGGAAACATATGTGGGGTGAGGTGTATGAGCCTCTGGTCGATGATCAATGGCCACACAACCCCATTTTTGTCGAAAATAGCCATGAATGACCATTTTCAATAATACCGAAGGCTAACACCTACGGATTTTTGACCAAGAAATGGTCTCCACCAGAAATCCAAGAATGTGATCTATGGAAAGGAAACATATGTGGGGTGAGGTGTACGAGCCTCTGGTCGATGATCAATGGCCACACAACCCCCATTTTGCCGAAAATAGCCATGAACGACCATTTTCAATAATACCGAAGGCTAACACCTACGGATTTTTGACCAAGAAATGGTTTCCACCAGAAATCCAAGAATGTGATCTGTGGCAAGGAAACATATGTGGGGTGAGGTGTATGAGCCTCTGGTCGATGATCAATGGCCACACAACCCAAATTTTTTTCGAAAATAGCCATGAACGACCATTTTCAATAATATCGAAGGCTAACACCTACGGATTTTTGACCAAGAAATGGTCTCCACCAGAAATCCAAGAATGTGATCTACGACAAGGAAACATATGTGGGGTGAGGTGTATGAGCCTCTGGTCGACGATCAATGGCCACACAACCCCCATTTTGCCGAAAATAGCCATGAATGACCATTTTCAATAATACCGAAGGCTAACACGTACGAGTTTTTAACCAAGAAATGGTTTCCACCAGAAATCCAAGAATGTAATCTATGGCAAGGAAACATATGTGGGGTGAGGTTTATGAGCCTCTAGTCGATGATAAATGGCCACACAACCCCCATTTTTTATGAAAATAGCCATGAGCGACCTTGAAAATAGCCATGAGCGACCATTTTCAATAATACTAGAGGCTAACACCTACGGATTTTAGACCAAGAAATGGTCTCCACCAGAAATCCAAGAATGTGATCTATGGCAAGGAAACATATGTGGGGTGAGGTGTATGAGCGTCTGGTCGATGATCAATGGCCACACAACCCCCATTTTTGTCGAAAATAGCCATGAACGACCATTTTCAATAATACCGAAGGCTAACACCTACAGATTTTTGACCAAGAAATGGTCTCCACCAGAAATCCAAGAATGTGATCTATGGCAAGGAAACATATGTGGGGTGAGGTGTATGAGCCTCTGGTCGATGATCAATGGCCACACAACTCCCATTTTTGTCGAAAATAGCCATGAACGACCATTTTCAATAATATCGAAGGCTAACACCTATGGATTTTTGACCAAGAAATGGTCTCCACCAGAAATCCAAGAATGTGATCTATGGCAAGGAAACATATGTGGGTTGAGGTGTATGAGCCTCTAGTCGACGATCAATGGCCACAGAACCCTAATTTTTGTCGAAAATAGCCATGAACGACCATTTTCAATAATACCGAAGGCTAACACGTACGAGTTTTTAACCAAGAAATGGTCTCCACCAGAAATCCAAGAATGTGATCTATGGCAAGGAAACATATGTGGGGTGAGGTTTATGAGCCTCTAGTCGATGATAAATGGCCACACAACCCCCATTGTTTATGAAAATAGCCATGAGCGACCATTTTCAATAATACTAGAGGCTAAGACCTACGGATTTTTGACCAAGAAATGGTCTCCACCAGAAATCCAAGAATGTGATCTATGGCAAGGAAACATATGTGGGGTGAGGTGTATGAGCCTCTGGTCGATGATCAATGGCCACACAACCCCCATTTTGCCGAAAATAGCCATGAATGACCATTTTCAATAATACCGAAGGCTAACACGTACGAGTTTTTAACCAAGAAATGGTTTCCACCATAAATCCAAGAATGTAATCTATGGCGAGGAAACATATGTGGGGTGAGGTGTACGAGCCTCTGGTCGATGATCAATGGCCACACAACCCCCATTTTTTATGAAAATAGCCATGAGCGACCATTTTCAATAATACTAGAGGCTAACACCTACGAATTTTAGACCAAGAAATGGTCTCCACCAGAAATCCAAGAATGTAATCTATGGCAAGGAAACATATGTGGGGTGAGGTGTATGAGCCTCTGGTCGATGATCAATGGCCACACAACCCCCATTTTTGTCGAAAATAGCCATGAACGACCATTTTCAATAATATCGAAGGCTAACACCTACGGATTTTTGACCAAGAAATGGTCTCCACCATGTTGGGGCCATGCTTCGTTGCGCCGAAGGTCTTGCGTGAAGAAGCAGCTTCGGCTGAAATCGTCCCCAGGAAATGGCCGAAGGTTCCTTTTTATAGAGCTTCGGCGTTACAAACCGACATAAAGATAGAATGACCTTTTTATCCATAGAGGTCTAAGATAATGTTGTAAACTTTTGTAAAGGGCATAATTGTAATTCGTCACAGGCTGCGTCCTGTGTCTATAAATAGATGAACAGTACCCCTGTACTGTTCACGCGAACCTGTCATTTGCCTTCGCATCACACTTGTATTCTTCAAGACCGAAGGTACATTTGTAATTTGAAGTCATTTACATTCGTTTATAATAATAGAAATGGAGATGATTTTATGATAACATTTAAATATTTTCATATCTCATGATTTATATGAATGCTTCGTTCCTCGTTATCATGCTTACGAAGGTACGTCCTTCGTAACCTTCGTCCGAGATGCTTTATATTCCAAAGGGATATAATGTTATGGAGGACGAAGGACTTTTACACTTAACATTTTCTATGTTGCCTTGTTCTTAATTCTTAGCATTTGAGAACAAGTCCCCAACATTGGCGCCCACCTCCGGTGAACTCACTTCCACTTTTTGAGCTGATGGCTTCGTTCAACAACCAAGCTGGAGTTGCTTCGGACCCGAAGCTGGTGCTCCCGATCACAGGTGGCTCATCCTCAGAGCCAGCTAACAAGAAGCAGAAGAAGGAAGCACAGAGAAGAGTACAGCATGTTGGGGTGCAAGGACCCTTCATCAAATCAAGATGGTCTCACATTCCTATTACCTTCTCCCAAGAGGACCTTCAGCTCAAAGATTACCCACACAACGATGCCATGGTTATCTCTTGTGTTATCAAAGGATTTCTGGTCCACAATGTCTTGGTTGACACAGGCAGTGCAGCTGACATCATATTTGCTAAAGCCTTCAGACAAATGCAAGAGCCAGAAGATAAGATTCATGATGCTACACACCCTCTCTGTGGCTTCGGAGGAAGACAGATTGTAGCATTGGGCAAGATCACCATGTCAGTGACCTTCGGATTCATCAACAACACTAGAACTGAGCAAGTTGTGTTTGACATTGTTGACATGGAATATCCTTATAATGCAATTGTTGGTCGTGGTACTCTTAATGCCTTCGAAGCAATCCTTCATCCTGCTTATCTTTGCATGAAGATACCTTCGGAACAGGGACCCATTGCTATCCATGGAAGTCAGGAAGCCGCAAGAAGGGCCGAAGGTAACTGGACTGACTCCAAAGCAATCCATAATATAGATGGAGCCGAAGCTTGTGAACAGTACAAATTCAGAAGGGAGAAGGCAGCTTCAGCAGATCAGCCGAAGCCCATGCTATTGTGTGAGGACATAGCAGAGCAGAAGGTGCTGTTGGGCTCGCAATTATCTGAAGACCAGGAGAAAACCTTGATAAGGTTTTTATTCAACAACAAAGATGTTTTTGCATGGTCGGCTAATGATCTTTGTGGAGTAAATCGGGATGTTATTGAACATTCGCTCAATGTTGACCCATCCTTCAGACCCCGAAAGCAGAGGCTTCGGAAAATGTCTGATGACAAGGCCGAAGGGGCTCGCAATGAAGTAAAAAGACTCCTCAGTGCAGGAGTTATCAGAGAAGTGAAGTATCCAGAGTGGCTAGCCAACACTGTTATGGTGAAGAAGGCCAATGGCAAGTGGAGAATGTGTATCGATTTCACAGATCTCAACAAGGCTTGCCCGAAGGACGAATTCCCGTTGCCAAGGATAGACTCTCTAGTCGACGCAGCAGCTTCTTCAGAGCTCATGAGTCTCTTGGACTGTTACTCAGGATACCATCAAATCTGGATGAAAAAGGAAGATGAGCCGAAAACTAGCTTCATAACTCCAACTGGCACGTATTGCTATCTTCGGATGCCTGAAGGGCTCAAAAACGCTGGAGGAAGTTTCAGCAGAATGACTGCGAAGGTTCTTCAGTCTCAAATAGGCAGAAATGTGTTGACCTATGTTGATGACATTATCGTCAAAAGCACGAAGCAGGAAAATCATATTGCTGATCTGCAGGAGACCTTCGCCAGCTTCAGACAAGCTGGTTTGAAGCTGAATCCAGAGAAATGTGTCTTCGGAGTAAAGAAGGGTAAATTTCTTGGATGCTTGGTTTCAACAAAGGGAATCGAAGCTAATCCAAATAAAATCGAAGCTATACTTCGAATGGAGCCACCAACTACAAGAAAAGGGGCCCAAAGATTGACAGGAAGGCTGGCATCTCTCAACAGATTTATATCCAGATCAGCAGAAAGAAACCTACCATTTTTCGAGGTGCTGAAGTCAGCCGAAGTCTTTCAATGGGGCCCAAGTCAACAAAAAGCCTTCGAAGAGTTGAAGCAATACTTGATAGATCTCACAACATTAACTCCACCAACGCCAGGGGCTCCTCTGTTGTTATATGTGGCAGCTTCGCACTCAGCAGTAAGTGCGGCACTTGTCCAGGAGAAGCTTGATGGCCAGCTCAAGAAGCAAGTCCCAGTGTATTTTGTATCTGAGGTCCTTAGTGTCTCAAAGAAAAATTATACAGAGCTGGAGAAGGTATTATATGCCGTTTTAATGGCATCCAGGAAGCTTCGGCATTATTTTCAGGCATACAATATCATTGTTCCTTCTTCGCAGCCGTTGAAGGATATAATGAGAAATAGAGAAGCTACTGGACGGATTGGGAAATGGGCTGCAGAGCTCAACGAATTTTACATTGATTATGTGCATAGATCTTCGATCCAGTCTCAAGCATTGGCAGATTTCATTGCCGACTGGACGCCAGGGGCTCAGGATGAAGAAGCAAATAAAGATGCCGAGGTGTGGACAGTATTTTGTGATGGATCTTGGGGAATCTTCGGAGCAGGTGCAGCTGCTGTGTTGGTTTCACCATCCAAGGTCAAAACTTGTTATGCAGCAAGACTTGATTTCAGCTGCACAAACAATATTGCTGAGTACGAAGCCCTGCTTCTGGGCCTTCGGAAATTAAAGGCAATGGGAATCAGAAGGGCAATTCTTAAAACTGATTCCCAGGTGGTTTCGGGTCATGTTGACAAAAGTTGCAAGGCTAAAGATCCGAAGCTTGAAAAATACCTAGATACGGTCCGAAGGATCGAAGCATCCTTCGAAGGATTCTCTGTCAAGAATATCCCTCGAGGACAAAATGAGCATGCTGATTTGCTAGCTAAGTCTGCGGCACAGGGGCTGCCGTTACCTTCGGATGTGTTCTTCGAAACAATAAAGGCACCTTCAGTGGAGCTCCTTGAAAGAGCAGTCCTCAACATATCTCCTGTTTACAGCGAAGATTGGAGAACTGAAATAATCTCTTACCTTCAGGGTAAGTTCCTTTCAGATGACGAAGCTTACAATAAAAGAGTAGAGGCAAGAGCTCGTCCGTATGTCATGATAGAAGGGGAATTATACAAACATGGAGTTTGCGCTCCGCTGCTCAAGTGCTTATCTAGAGCCGAAGGTATAGAGTTGATGAAAGAGATACATGCAGGCCTGTGTGGATCCCACATCGGATCCAGGCCGTTACTTGGAAAAGTGTTCCGCCAAGGTTTTTATTGGCCGAAGGCAGCTTCGGATGCAGCGGAGTTAGTCCAAAAGTGCGAAGGTTGTCAAAAATGTGCAAGAGATCAAAAGCAACCTTCGTCCTTGACACAGCTGATACAACCCATGTGGCCATTGCAAAGATGGGGCCTTGACTTGTTGGGTCCATTACCACCGGCCCAAGGGAATCTAAAATATGTTGTAGTAGCTGTGGAGTATTTTTCCAAATGGATTGAGGCGAAGCCATTAGCTACAATAACTTCGGCCACTGTTCAAAAGTTTTTCTGGCAGAACATTGTCTGTCGCTTCGGAGTACCGAAGGCCATCACTGTAGACAATGGAACGCAGTTCGACTCCGAAGCTTTCAGAAACTTTTGTGATCAAATTGGAACGAAGATCCATTTTGCATCAGTCAGGCATCCGGAGTCGAATGGGCTTGTTGAAAGGGCCAACGACATTATAATGACAGGAATAATGAAGCTAATCTTCAATCAACCCAGGGGAAAGTGGCCAGACCAGTTAACCAAAGTGGTCTGGAGCCACAATACAACAGCATCAAGGTCTACAGGCTTTACCCCATTCAAGTTATTATTCGGAGACGAAGCAATAACCCCGGAAGAAGCCAAAGCTGGATCAATAAGAGTAGTAGCTTCGGCAGAATCAGGTCCCGAAGATGCTTGCCTTGTGGAAAAGGATGCTTTAGAAGGGATCAGGCTTCAGGCCGTGGAGAATATCAATAAATATCAGGCTGAAACAGTTAAATGGCGAGATAGAAAAGTCCGGCTAAAAAATATTGAGCCGGGGCACTTGGTGCTTCGGAGAGTGGCTAACCTAGATACAGTGGGTAAGCTACAGTTGAAATGGGAAGGACCATTCTTAGTAGTATCTTCGTCAAGGCCTGGATCGTACAGATTGAAGGACATGGATGGCAACGAAATTCCAAGGTCTTGGAATGCGGATGAGCTTCGGCGATACTATGTATAACATGATGTAAATTTTCATGTTTTTTCTTTTCTTTTTCATGGCACCCTTTTCCTTTCCGAAGGGGGAGAAAGGTTTTTAATGGGGCCATCATGTGTAATTTCCTTTTTTAGTCTTATAAGAGCAAAATCCCCCAAAAAATGTAAATGTAACAGCTGAGAACGCACCATCGAGTTCAGAAACTGAAAAAGAAAAAAGAGAAGAAGCTCCAAAGACGTCCCTAAGGGGATGCAGAGCTCTCAGCGAAAAGTCAACGCTGGTACCGTCTAAGTAAAAGACGAAGAAGCTCCAAAGACGTTCCTAAGGGAATGCAGAGCTTATACCGCCTAAGTAAAAGGCGAAGAAACTCCAAAGTCGTTCCTAAGGGAATGCAGAGTTTATACCGCCTAAGTAAAAGGCGAAGAAACTCCAAAGTCGTTCCTAAGGGAATGCAGAGTTTATACCGTCTAAGTAAAAGACGAGGAAGCTCCAAAGTCGTTCCTAAGGGAATGCAGAGCTGATGTGTGGTTGATTCCAAGGAAATAATGGTTGAGTGTGACTTCGGTTATATGTTTTGGACATTCATTCGCACAACACATTACATCATAGCATTTGCATTCATAAGCATTCATTCATGGCATCTGTGTTACTAAGTGGTTGCTTCGGCAAAAAGGAGAAGTATTCTTTTATGTTCTGGAGTGTACAAAAAAGAAAAGCTTCGGCAGAAAGAAGAAGTAGTCTTTTATGTTTTGTACAAAAAAGAAAAGCTTCGGCAGAAAGAAGAAGTAGTCTTTTATGTTTTGTACAAAAAAGAAAAGCTTCGGCAGAAAGAAGAAGTAGTCTTTTATGTTTTGTACAAAAAAGCAAAGCTTCCGCAGAAAGAAGAAGCAGTCTTTAATGCTTCGTTGTGTACGAAAAGAAGGGAAGGTGTTTTTTCGCCTTCGGCTCAAAATATTGATTTCGTCCACATCAAAGCGTCTTAATAAAAGGGTAAGGATATATTACAAGGTATGTACAAAGTTCCTTGAGAACGGTTTAATTGTATTTACAACAAGTTGTTACAAATTTTCCTCAGTATTTTCTAGCCTACTACTACTAATCTTCTTCAGGCTTCCGCTTCGGCGGCATATTCTTTAATCATCTTCAGCTTCGTCATCCTACATGAATCCAGGTATCCAGAGTAAAAATCAAGTATAAAGGAGAAGGTAAGTACAAAGAAGGATTTCTTACTGGTTCAAGATGACTTCGAGCTTCGTCTCCAGCCTTCTCCCGCCCGCCTTTTGTCCATATCATTTTTATAAATCTATTTGAGATACTTCGGGCGAGGTCAGGTATATCGTCCAGGATTGATGGAGACAGGGTGAAGTTGGGCCTGTTGACGATCTTTCCATGCTCGCAACCAGCCTTCAGGAATGCTGCAGCAGTACCCCGAGAAGCTACCCAGGCACAGAAGTCACCGTGCCCAGCTATAACTTCGTCAAGTTCTTCAATTTCAGCTTCGATATGATCGAAAGCTTTTGGTAAATCTTCATCCGAAGGGGTAAATTTCCCGCTGCTGGCTCCAACTGAGTAAAAGATCTTCTTTAGTTGTTGGATACAATTGTTGCTAAAATTCAAACATTTATCCTGAAGGCTTGTTAATGATTTCTTCAAATTTGAGTTGGCTTGGACTTCGGCTTCAAGTTTAGAATTAAGCTCTAGCTTTTCTTGTTCAAACTGTTTTGATTGACCGATAAGCTTCGAATTCAATTCTGATATTTTAGCTTCGGTCTCTGCCAGCAAGCCTTCGGTTGATTGAAGTTCGAAGTCTTTCTTTTCGATGATGGCTGATTGTTCTTTTATTTTGCTCTCTAAATTTCCAATTATAGCTTCGTGTTTTTTGTCCTCCAAATCCTGCTGCATCTTCAGAGCTTTGCTCAATAACATGCTCTGCACAAAAACAGTTTTCGTTAGTGACATTTTCATTATCCAAAGCAATAAGGAACAGAGAAAAGATTGTTTACCTTGAAATTGGAATAAAATAGGCTGCCGACGATATGCTGTCGTCGGTAGCGGCTGATATCTGTCTCTAGCTTCGGAAAACCGATACTCTTTGACAGAGTACCGATGACCTTAGCTCCGGTTTGGTCTCGAATGCAGCCTAATTTTTCATCGTCCACACCTCCGAATAGAAGAGCTCCTGGCCTGTATCCGCAAGATTTGGCATAGTCTTTTAGCTCTTCTATTTCGTCCTCCGAAAGTTTTTGCCCAATTAAATTTTGAAATGTGTAGGCTTCGTCGTCCGAAGCGACTTCGGCTATTTCTTTCCCCTTCTCAGGCACTGCGGCCATGACTTTTTTAGCAGCAGCGGCAGCTTCTTCTGCAGCCATGTCTTCTAAAATTTTGTCGATATTCTCAATGGTAGTCTCTAAGTTCACATCTTCGGCTGTAGCGGCTTCGGTAGCCGCGACCTCCGAAGGTGCGACTTCGACGTTTGTTGTGTCTTCAGTAGCTGCTGTTTTCTGAATTGATGCTCTCGGTGGCGTCTTGTCAATAACTTCTGTTACGGCAATAATTCTTTGCCTTTTTGCTTTGGTTATCTTCGTTTTTTCCGGCTCCGCCACCTTTTGAAAAAGCTTCGTCAGTCGAGGCCCTAATGGACTTAGCTTCGTGGGCATGGGTTCAGTCATTACCTTTAGAATTTCCTCCACGTCGCTGGTAGAAGGTGGTGTGGGGGTCCCCTCTTCTTCGGATAGTTTTCGCTTTGGAGATGATATTTTTCTCTTGACAATTTTCTTCTTTTTTGGTGGTTGTTCTTCATCCTTGTTTAAAGCTTCGGCCTCTCTTTTTCTTCTCTGGCCCTCAGCATCCTTGTTCAGCTGCGCATAGTCAGGATATTCGAAGCCCAGTGCATCAAGCACTCGGTTCAGCCTTCGCTTCGGACGGGTACCGAAGGCTGCTGTCATCAGTTGATCTTCTTTTTTCGAATAATTTCCAAGAATTTCATTACACATCACCTCAACTGTGTCCAGCCACTCTTGGCAGGGCTTCTTAAAATATTTCTTGAATTTGAAGTGGTAAGGAAGCCGGACAAGATCCCCTTCCTTCTTCTCCCCCTTTAACTTTGGCATTTCCCATTTTTTCAGAGTAGGGAAGACTTTGAATGCTAAGAATTCTTGAACCAGATCCCTGGTACCAATATGCTCTGCAATGATTCTGAATTCATCCATTGCCCGTTGAGTTTGACCCTCTGGTGTCATGTTGCAGTGGGGTCGGGTTTCTCCGAAAGTTAGCTCGAGTGGACTTTGCACAAGCTTCTCCTTGTCCTCATCAACCTTGACATAGAACCATTCTGATTTCCAGCCTGCCGGCCATTTGCTTCGGTAGCTAATTACAGGAAATTTTGCGGTTTTCCGGTAGGCAAAATTGTAGCAACCGAAGTTTTCATGAAGCCCATCTTTTCGGGCCTTTGTTTGATAATGCAATTCATGAACTCGACAGAAACTGTCAGCAAAAGGCTCCACTGCTTGGCTTCGGAGGGCCCAAATATAAACGCTAAGCCTAACGATAGCGTTAGGAGTTAACTGGTGAAGGTAGATGCCAAACCTCTTCAATATCTCCGCAACAATCTCGTGAACAGGGAATCTTAGCCCAGCCTTTAAAAAGCTTTTGAAGATGACAACCTCGTCCTTCTCTGGCTTCGGGGTGGTCTCTTCTCCTCCGAAGCGAAGTAGCTTCTTCTGATCTTCACTGAAAAAACCTGCTTTCACCATCTTGGCGAGATCAACCTTTGAAATAGTCGATTTTCCGAAGTCTAGGTGGCTGGGTTTGCTGGGCATGGCAATACGGTAGTCATCTTCGGAGTCGGTTTCTTCAATGTTCCCTTCTCCTTCGGCAGCTGTCGGGTTTGCTTCGACAGCAGGCATTTCTTCCGCAGTCACCAGTCCGGAGCGCTGCATCGCTTCGGAGATGGGCACAGTCTCCGAAGCTTCAGTTTCGTCCCCCTCACGCTCAACCCTAGCTGTAGAGCGAACTCTGGCCATTTAATTATGAACTTGTGAAACTTTAATACTTTTTTCTCCGAAGCAGGCTTCAAGATGGAGCTTCGTTCAAACCTGACAAACAAGCTTCGGTGATGGTTAAAAATTTTGGCAGCGAAACAGTGCAAATAGCAGTAAATGCTGTGGTAACTTCACACCTACTCGTCTGTTTATATAGTGCTGCAGGTAAGAAGGCAAAGCGGCAGGGTTTTTACACCAGGCGGGCAGTAACTTGTACTCGCTGCGCAGTGGACCGCAAAGACCAAACAGTGACTCTGCAAGGTGGGACCGACACGATCTCGGGAAATGAATCGTTTCTCGGCAACGAGCTCAGGGAAGGTGTTTTTTGGACCTTCGGCTTCCCGAAGCTTGAGAGGATTTTTTCACGGTTCAAGCTCGTTACGAAAAACGATCTAGCGCCGCGAAAGGGGCTACTGTTGGGGCCATGCTTCGTTGCGCCGAAGGTCTTGCGTGAAGAAGCAGCTTCGGCTGAAATCGTCCCCAGGAAATGGCCGAAGGTTCCTTTTTATAGAGCTTCGGCGTTACAAACCGACATAAAGATAGAATGACCTTTTTATCCATAGAGGTCTAAGATAATGTTGTAAACTTTTGTAAAGGGCATAATTGTAATTCGTCACAGGCTGCGTCCTGTGTCTATAAATAGATGAACAGTACCCCCGTACTGTTCACGCGAACCTGTCATTTGCCTTCGCATCACACTTGTATTCTTCAAGACCGAAGGTACATTTGTAATTTGAAGTCATTTACATTCGTTTATAATAATAGAAATGGAGATGATTTTATGATAACATTTAAATATTTTCATATCTCATGATTTATATGAATGCTTCGTTCCTCGTTATCATGCTTACGAAGGTACGTCCTTCGTAACCTTCGTCCGAGATGCTTTATATTCCAAAGGGATATAATGTTATGGAGGACGAAGGACTTTTACACTTAACATTTTCTATGTTGCCTTGTTCTTAATTCTTAGCATTTGAGAACAAGTCCCCAACACACCAGAAATCCAAGAATGTGATCTATGGCAAGGAAACATATGTGGGGTGAGGTGTATGAGCCTCTGGTCGATGATCAATGGCCACACAACCCCCATTTTTGTCGAAAACAGCCATGAATGACCATTTTCAATAATACCGAAGGCTAACACCTACGGATTTTTGACCAAGAAATGGTCTCCACCAGAAATCCAAGAATGTGATCTATGGCAAGGAAACATATGTGGGGTGAGGTGTACGAGCCTCTGGTTGATGATCAATGGCCACACAACCCCCATTTTGCCGAAAATAGCCATGAACGACCATTTTCAATAATACCGAAGACTAACACCTACGGATTTTTGACCAAGAAATGGTTTCCACCAGAAATCCAAGAATGTGATCTATGGCAAGGAAACATATGTGGGGTGAGGTGTATGAGCCTCTGGTCGATGATCAATGGCCACACAACCCAAATTTTTATCGAAAATAGCCATGAACGACCATTTTCAATAATATCGAAGGCTAACACCTACGGATTTTTGACCAAGAAATGGTCTCCACCAGAAATCCAAGAATGTGATCTACGACAAGGAAACATATGTGGGGTGAGGTGTATGAGCCTCTGGTCGACAATCAATGGCCACACAACCCCCATTTTGCCGAAAATAGCCATGAATGACCATTTTCAATAATACCGAAGGCTAACACGTACGAGTTTTTAACCAAGAAATGGTTTCCACCAGAAATCCAAGAATGTAATCTATGGCAAGGAAACATATGTGGGGTGAGGTTTATGAGCCTCTAGTCGATGATAAATGGCCACACAACCCCCATTTTTTATGAAAATAGCCATGAGCGACCTTGAAAATAGCCATGAGCGACCATTTTCAATAATACTAGAGGCTAACACCTACGGATTTTAGACCAAGAAATGGTCTCCACCAGAAATCCAAGAATGTGATCTATGGCAAGGAAACATATGTGGGGTGAGGTGTATGAGCGTCTGGTCGATGATCAATGGCCACACAACCCCCATTTTTGTCGAAAATAGCCATGAACGACCATTTTCAATAATACCGAAGGCTAACACCTACGGATTTTTGACCAAGAAATGGTCTCAACCAGAAATCCAAGAATGTGATCTATGGCAAGGAAACATATGTGGGGTGAGGTGTATGAGCCTCTGGTCGATGATCAATGGCCACACAACCCCCATTTTTGTCGAAAATAGCCATGAACGACCATTTTCAATAATATCGAAGGCTAACACCTACGGATTTTTGACCAAGAAATGGTCTCCACCAGAAATCCAAGAATGTGATCTATGGCAAGGAAACATATGTGGGGTGAGGTGTATGAGCCTCTGGTCAACGATCAATGGCCACACAACCCTAATTTTTGTCGAAAATAGCCATGAACGACCATTTTCAATAATACCGAAGGCTAACACGTACGAGTTTTTAACCAAGAAATGGTCTCCACCAGAAATCCAAGAATGTGATCTATGGCAAGGAAACATATGTGGGGTGAGGTGTATGAGCGTCTGGTCGATGATCAATGGCCACACAACCCCTATTTTTGTCGAAAATAGCCATGAACGACCATTTTCAATAATACCGAAGGCTAACACCTACGGATTTTTGACCAAGAAATGGTCTCACCAGAAATCCAAGAATGTGATCTATGGCAAGGAAACATATGTGGGGTGAGGTGTATCAGCCTCTAGTTGATGATCAATGGCCACACAACCCCCATTTTTGTCGAAAATAGCCATGAACGACCATTTTCAAAAATACCAAAGGCTAATGGTCGTTCATGGCTATTTTTGACAAAATGGGGGTTGTGTGGCCATTGATCATCGACCAGAGGCTCATACACCTCACTGCACATATGTTTCCTTGCCATAGATCACATTCTTGGATTTATGGTGGAGACCATTTCTTGGTCAAAAATCCGTAGGTGTTAGCCTTCGGTATTATTGAAAATGGTCGTTCATGGCTATTTTTGACAAAATTGGGGGTTGTATGGCCATTGATCATCGACCAGAGGCTCGTACACCTCACCTCACATATGTTTCCTTGCCATAGATCACATTATCGGATTTCTGGTGGAGACCATTTCTTGGTCGAAAATCCATACGTGTTAGCCTTCGGTATTATTGAAAATGGTCGTTCATGGCTATTTTCGACAAAAATGGGGGTTGTGTGGCCATTGATCATCGACCAGAGGCTCATACACCTCACCCCACATATGTTTCCTTGCCATAGATCACATTCTTGGATTTCTGGTGGAGACCATTTCTTGGTCAAAAATTCGTAGGTGTTAGCCTTCGATATTATTGAAAATGGTCGTTCATGGCTATTTTCGACAAAAATGGGGGTTGTGTGGCCATTGATCATCGACCAGAGGCTCATACACCTCACCCCATATATGTTTCCTTGCCATAGATCACATTCATGGATTTCTGGTGGAGACCATTTCTTGGTCAAAAATCCGTAGGTCTTAGCCTTCGGTATTATTGTAAATGGTCATTCATGGCTATTTTCGACAAAAATGGGGGTTGTGTGGCCATTGATCATCGACCAGAGGCTCATACACCTCACCCCACATATGTTTCCTTGCCATAGATCACATTCTTGGATTTCTGGTGGAGACCATTTCTTGGTCAAAAACTCGTACGTGTTAGCCTTCGGTATTATTGAAAATGGTCGTTCATGGCTATTTTCGGCAAAATGGGGGTTGTGTGGCCATTGATCATCGACCAGACGCTCATACACCTCACCCCACATATGTTTCCTTGCCATAGATCACATTCTTGGATTTCTGGTGGAGACCATTTCTTGGTCTAAAATCCGTAGGTGTTAGCCTCTAGTATTATTGAAAATGGTCGCTCATGGCTATTTTCATAAAAATGGGGGTTGTGTGGCCATTGATCATCGACAAGAGGCTCGTACACCTCACCCGACATATGTTTCCTTACCATAGATCACATTCTTGGAATTCTGGTGGAGACCATTTCTTGGTCTAAAATCCGTAGGTGTTAGCCTCTAGTATTATTGAAAATGGTCGCTCATGGCTATTTTCAAGGTCGCTCATGGCTATTTTCATAAAAAATGGGGGTTGTGTGGCCATTTATCATCGACTAGAGGCTCATACACCTCACCCCACATATGTTTCCTTGCCATAGATCACATTCTTGGATTTCTGGTGGAGACCATTTCTTGGTCTAAAATCCGTAGGTGTTAGCCTCTAGTATTATTGAAAATGGTCGCTCATGGCTATTTTCAAGGTCGCTCATGGCTATTTTCATAAAAAATGGGGGTTGTGTGGCCATTTATCATCGACTAGAGGCTCATACACCTCACCCCACATATGTTTCCTTGCCATAGATCACATTCTAGGATTTCTGGTGGAGACCATTTCTTGGTCAAAAATCCGTAGGTCTTAGCCTCTAATATTATTGAAAATGGTCGCTCATGGCTATTTTCATAAAAAATGGGGGTTGTGTGGCCATTGATCGTCGACCAGAGGCTCATAAACCTCACCCCACATATGTTTCCTTGCCATAGATTACATTCTTGGATTTCTGGTGGAAACCATTTCTTGGTCAAAAACTCGTACGTGTTAGCCTTCGGTATTATTGAAAATGGTCATTCATGGCTATTTTCGGCAAAATGGGGGTTGTGTGGCCATTGATCATCGACCAGAGGCTCGTACACCTCACCCCACATATGTTTCCTTGCCATAGATCACATTCTTGGATTTCTGGTGGAGACCATTTCTTGGTCAAAAATCCGTACGTGTTAGCCTTTGGTATTTTTGAAAATGGTCATTCATGGCTATTTTCGACAAAAATGGGGGTTGTGTGGCAATTGATCATCGACTAGAGGCTCATACACCTCACCCCACATATGTTTCCTTGCCATAGATCACATTCTTGGATTTCTGGTGGAGACCATTTCTTGGTCTAAAATCCATAGGTGTTAGCCTCTAGTATTATTGAAAATGGTCGCTCATGGCTATTTTCAAGGTCGCTCATGGCTATTTTCATAAAAAATGGGGGTTGTGTGGCCATTTATCATCGGCTAGAGGCTCATAAACCTCACCCCACATATGTTTCCTTGCCATAGATTACATTCTTGGATTTCTAGTGGAAACCATTTCTTGGTTAAAAACTCGTACGTGTTAGCCTTCGGTATTATTGAAAATGGTCATTCATGGCTATTTTCGGCAAAATGGGGGTTGTGTGGCCATTGATCATCGACTAGAGGCTCATACACCTCACCCCACATATGTTTCCTTGCCATAGATCACATTCTTGGATTTCTGGTGGAGACCATTTCTTGGTCAAAAATCCGTAGGTGTTAGCCTTCGGTATTATTGAAAATGGTCGTTAATGGCTATTTTCGACAAAAATGGGGGTTGTGTGGCCATTGATCATCGACCAGACGCTCATACACCTCACCCCACATATGTTTCCTTGCCATAGATCACATTCTTGGATTTCTGGTGGAGACCATTTCTTGGTCTAAAATCCGTAGGTCTTAGCCTCTAGTATTATTGAAAATGGTCGCTCATGGCTATTTTCATAAAAAATTGGGGTTGTGTGGCCATTTATCATCGACTAGAGGCTCATAAACCTCACCCCACATATGTTTCCTTGCCATAGATTACATTCTTGGATTTCTGGTGGAAACCATTTCTTGGTTAAAAACTCGTACGTGTTAGCCTTCGGTATTATTGAAAATGGTCGTTCATGGCTATTTTCGGCAAAATGGGGGTTGTGTGGCCATTGATCATCGACCAGAGGCTCGTACACCTCACCCCACATATGTTTCCTTGCCATAGATCACATTCTTGGATTTCTGGTGGAGACCATTTCTTGGTCAAAAATCCGTACGTGTTAGCCTTTGGTATTTTTGAAAATGGTCATTCATGGCTATTTTCGACAAAAATGGGGGTTGTGTGGCCATTGATCATCGACTAGAGGCTCATACACCTCACCCCACATATGTTTCCTTGCCATAGATCACATTCTTGGATTTCTGGTGGAGACCATTTCTTGGTCAAAAATCCGTAGGTGTTAGCCTTCGGTATTATTGAAAATGGTCGTTCATGGCTATTTTCGACAAAAATGGGGGTTGTGTGGCCATTGATCATCGACCAGACGCTCATACACCTCACCCCACATATGTTTCCTTGCCATAGATCACATTCTTGGATTTCTGGTGGAGACCATTTCTTGGTCTAAAATCCATAGGTGTTAGCCTCTAGTATTATTGAAAATGGTCGCTCATGGCTATTTTCAAGGTCGCTCATGGCTATTTTCATAAAAAAATGGGGGTTGTGTGGCCATTTATCATCGACTAGAGGCTCATAAACCTCACCCCACATATGTTTCCTTGCCATAGATTACATTCTTGGATTTCTGGTGGAAACCATTTCTTGGTTAAAAACTCGTACGTGTTAGCCTTCGGTATTATTGAAAATGGTCATTCATGGCTATTTTCGGCAAAATGGGAGTTGTGTGGCCATTGATCATCGACCAGAGGCTCGTACACCTCACCCCACATATGTTTCCTTGCCATAGATCACATTCTTGGATTTCTGGTGGAGACCATTTCTTGGTTAAAAATCCGTACGTGTTAGCCTTTGGTATTTTTGAAAATGGTCATTCATGGCTATTTTCGACAAAAATGGGGTTTGTGTGGCCATTGATCATCGACTAGAGGCTCATACACCTCACCCCACATATGTTTCCTTGCCATATATCACATTCTTGGATTTCTGGTGGAGACCATTTCTTGGTCAAAAATCCGTAGGTGTTAGCCTTCGGTATTATTGAAAATGGTCGTTCATGGCTATTTTCGACCAAAATGGGGGTTGTGTGGCCATTGATCATCGACCAGACGCTCATACACCTCACCCCACATATGTTTCCTTGCCATAGATCACATTCTTGGATTTCTGGTGGAGACCATTTCTTGGTCTAAAATCCGTAGGTGTTAGCCTCTAGTATTATTGAAAATGGTCGCTCATGGCTATTTTCAAGGTCGCTCATGGCTATTTTCATAAAAAATGGGGGTTGTGTGGCCATTTATCATCGACTAGAGGCTCATAAACCTCACCCCACATATGTTTCCTTGCCATAGATCACATTCTTGGATTTCTGGTTGAGACCATTTCTTGGTCAAATATCCGTAGGTGTTAGCCTTTGGTATTATTGAAAATGGTCGTTCATGGCTATTTTCGACAAAAATGGGGGTTGTGTGGCCGTTGATCATCGACCAGACGCTCATACACCTCACCCCACATATGTTTCCTTGCATAGATCACATTCTTGGATTTCTGGTGGAGACCATTTCTTGGTCTAAAATCCGTAGGTGTTAGCCTCTAGTATTATTGAAAATGGTCGCTCATGGCTATTTTCAAGGTCGCTCATGGCTATTTTCATAAAAAATGGGGGTTGTTTGGCCATTTATCATCGACTAGAGGCTCATAAACCTCACCCCACATATGTTTACTTGCCATAGATTACATTCTTGGATTTCTGGTGGAAACCATTTCTTGGTTAAAAACTCGTACGTGTTAGCCTTCGGTATTATTGAAAATGGTCGTTCATGGCTATTTTCAACAAAAATGGGGGTTGTGTGGCCATTGATCATCGACCAGAGGCTCATACACCTCACCCCACATATGTTTCCTTGCCATAGATCACATTCTTGGATTTCTGGTGGAGACCATTTCTTGGTCAAAAATCCGTAGGTGTTAGCCTTCGGTATTATTGTAAATGGTCATTCATGGCTATTTTCGACAAAAATGGGGGTTGTGTGGCCATTGATCATCGACTAGAGGCTCATACACCTCACCCCACATATGTTTCCTTGCCATAGATCACATTCTTGGATTTCTGGTGGAGACCATTTCTTGGTCAAAAATCCGTAGGAGTTAGCCTTCGGTATTATTGAAAATGGTCGTTCATGGCTATTTTCGACAAAAATGGGGGTTGTGTGGCCATTGATCATCGACCAGAGGCTCATACACCTCACCCCACATATGTTTCCTTGCCATAGATCACATTCTTGGATTTCTGGTGGAGACCATTTCTTGGTCAAAAATCCGTAGGTGTTAGCCTTCGGTATTATTGTAAATGGTCATTCATGGCTATTTTCGACAAAAATGTGGGTTGTGTGGCCATTGATCATCGACCAGAGGCTCATACACCTCACCCCACATATGTTTCCTTGCCATAGATCACATCCTTGGATTTCTGGTGGAGACCATTTCTTGGTCAAAAATCCGTAGGTCTTAGCCTCTAGTATTATTGAAAATGGTCGCTCATGGCTATTTTCATAAAAAATGGGGGTTGTGTGGCCATTGATCATCGACCAGAGGTTCGTACACCTCACCCCACATATGTTTCCTTGCCATAGATTACATTCTTGGATTTCTGGTGGAAACCATTTCTTGGTTAAAAACTCGTACGTGTTAGCCTTCGGTATTATTGAAAATGGTCATTCATGGCTATTTTCGGCAAAATGGGGGTTGTGTGGCCATTGATTATCGACCAGATGCTCATACACCTCACCCCACATATGTTTCCTTGCCATAGATCACATTCTTGGATTTTTGGTGGAGACCATTTCTTGGTCAAAAATCCGTAGGTCTTAGCCTCTAGTATTATTGAAAATGTTCGCTCATGGCTATTTTCAAGGTCGCTCATGGCTATTTTCATAAAAAATGGGGGTTGTGTGGCCATTTATCATCGACTAGAGGCTCATAAACCTCACCCCACATATGTTTCCTTGCCATAGATTACATTCTTGGATTTCTGGTGGAAACCATTTCTTGGTTAAAAACTCGTACGGGTTAGCCTTCGGTATTATTGAAAATGGTCATTCATGGCTATTTTCAACAAAAATGGGGGTTGTGTGGCCATTGATCATCGACCAGAGGCTCATACACCTCACCCCACATATGTTTCGTTGCCATAGATCACATTCTTGGATTTCTGGTGGAGACCATTTCTTGGTCAAAAATCCGTAGGTGTTAGCCTTCAGTATTATTGAAAATGGTCATTCATGCCATTTCATGGTTAAAAACTCGTACGTGTTAGCCTTCGGTATTATTGAAAATGGTCATTCATGGTTATTTTCGACAAAAATGGGGGTTGTGTGGCCATTGATCATCGACCAGAGGCTCGTACACCTCACCCCACATATGTTTCCTTGCCATAGATCACATTCTTGGATTTCTGGTGGAGACCATTTCTTGGTCTAAAATCCGTAGGTGTTAGCCTCTAGTATTATTGAAAATGGTCGCTCATGGCTATTTTCAAGGTCGCTCATGGCTATTTTCATAAAAATGGGGGTTGTGTGGCCATTGATCATCGACTAGAGGCTCATACACCTCACCCCACATATGTTTCCTTGCCATAGATCACATTCTTGGATTTCTGGTGGAGACCATTTCTTGGTCAAATATCTGTAGCTGTTAGCCTTCGGTATTATTGTAAATGGTCATTCATGGCTATTTTCGACAAAAATGGGGGTTGTGTGGCCATTGATCATCGACCAGACGCTCATACACCTCACCCCACATATGTTTCCTTGCCATAGATCACATTCTTGGATTTCTGGTGGAGACCATTTCTTGGTCTAAAATCCGTAGGTGTTAGCCTCTAGTATTATTGAAAATGGTCGCTCGTGGCTATTTTCAAGGTCGCTCATGGCTATTTTCATAAAAAATGGGGGTTGTGTGGCCATTTATCATCGACTAGAGGCTCATAAACCTCACCCCACATATGTTTCCTTGCCATAGATCACATTCTTGGATTTCTGGTGGAGACCATTTCTTGGTTAAAAACTCGTACGTGTTAGCCTTCGGTATTATTGAAAATGGTCGTTCATGGCTATTTTCGACAAAAATGGGGGTTGTGTGGCCATTGATCATCGACCAGAGGCTAATACACCTCACCCCACATATGTATCCTTGCCATAGATCACATTCTTGGATTTCTGGTGGAGACCATTTCTTGGTCAAAAATCCGTAGGTGTTAGCCTTCGATATTATTGAAAATGGTCATTCATGGCTATTTTCGGCAAAATGGGGGTTGTGTGGCCATTGATCATCGACCAGACGCTCATAGACCTCACCCCACATATGTTTCCTTGCCATAGATCACATTCTTGGATTTCTGGTGGAGACCATTTCTTGGTCAAAAATCCGTAGGTCTTAGTCTCTAATATTATTGAAAATGGTCGCTCATGGCTATTTTCATTAAAAAATGGGGGTTGTGTGGCCATTTATCATCGACTAGAGGCTCATAAATCTCACCCCACATATGTTTCCTTGCCATAGATCACATTCTTGGATTTCTGGTGGAAAATGGCCGTTCATGGCTATTTTCGACAAAAATGGGGGTTGTGTGGCCATTGATCATCGACCAGAGGCTCATACACCTCACCCCATATATGTTTCCTTGCCATAGATCACATTCTTGGATTTCTGGTGGAGACCATTTCTTGGTCAAAAATCCGTAGGTGTTAGCCTTCGGTATTATTGAAAATGGTCATTCATGGCTATTTTCGACAATAATGGGGGTTGTTTGGCCATTGATCATCGACCAGACGCTCATACACCTCACCCCACATATGTTTCCTTGCCATAGATCACATTCTTGGATTTCTGGTGGAGACCATTTCTTGGTCTAAAATCCGTAGGTGTTAGCCTCTAGTATTATTGAAAATGGTCGCTCATGGCTATTTTCATAAAAAATGGGGGTTGTGTGGCCATTTATCATCGACTAGAGGCTCATAAACCTCACCCCACATATGTTTCCTTGCCATAGATTACATTCTTGGATTTCTGGTGGAAACCATTTCTTGGTTAAAAACTCGTACGTGTTAGCCTTCGGTATTATTGAAAATGGTCATTCATGGCTATTTTTGGCAAAATGGGGGTTGTGTGGCCATTGATCGTCGACCAGAGGCTCATACACCTCACCCCACATATGTTTCCTTGTCGTAGATCACATTCTTGGATTTCTGGTGGAGACCATTTCTTGGTCAAAAATCCGTACGTGTTAGCCTTTGGTATTTTTGAAAATGGTCATTCATGGCTATTTTCGACAAAAATGGGGGTTGTGTGGCTGTTGGAACTCGCTCTCTGCAGCAAGAAGGCCAACAAGAGTGAACGGTGGTGACAACAGGGTTACGTGCACGGGGGCAATAGCTCTGTTGATCTAGCCTCTCACGGGCACTGTGCGGGGGTATTTATAGGTATCTGAGTGCCCAGCGTCTTGTGTTAAGGACGCATGTGCCCTCAGACACCTATTTTATCCCCAGAATATTCCCATAAAGCAGGGTTACAGACCGTAATTACAAGTACTCCTTTACAAGTCAGGCCCGTAATACAGAGGCGGCCACGCGGGGCCCGTTACAATGGGCTAGATCGCACGTGGGCCTTGGGACTGAACGAGGACGCGCCGTGGTAGGACGTCGCCGCAGGCCTTCGTCAAAGTGCCGAGTCTTGCGAAGGGTGTCCCTGCCCGCTTTGTCTCTGTCGGACCAGCGGCTGCAGCGAAGGCCTCGAGCGAAGGGTGGCGTCTTTGCCTTCGCCCCAACAGTGGCCATTGATCATCGACTAGAGGCTCATACACCTCACCCCACATATGTTTCCTTGCCATAGATCACATTCTTGGATTTCTGGTGGAGACCATTTCTTGGTCAAAAATCCGTAGGTGTTAGCCTTCGATATTATTGAAAATGGTCGTTCATGGCTATTTTCGACAAAAATGGGGGTTGTGTTGCCATTGATCATCGACCAGACACTCATACACCTCACCCCACATATGTTTCCTTGCCATAGATCACATTCTTGGATTTCTGGTGGAGACCATTTCTTGGTCTAAAATCCGTAGGTGTTAGCCTCTAGTATTATTGAAAATGGTCGCTCATGGCTATTTTCAAGGTCGCTCATGGCTATTTTCATAAAAAATAGGGGTTGTGTGGCCATTGATCATCGACCAGAGGCTCATACACCTCACCCCACATATGTTTCCTTGCCATAGATCACATTCTTGGATTTCTGGTGGAGACCATTTCTTGGTCAAAAATCCGTAGGTGTTAGCCTTCGGTATTATTGTAAATGGTCATTCATGGCTATTTTCGACAAAAATGGGGGTTGTGTGGCCATTGATCATCGACCAGAGGCTCATTCACCTCACCCCACATATGTTTCCTTGTCGTAGATCACATTCTTGGATTTCTGGTGGAGACCATTTCTTGGTCTAAAATCCGTAGGTGTTAGCCTCTAGTATTATTGAAAATGGTCGCTCATGGCTATTTTCAAGGTCGCTCATGGCTATTTTTATAAAAAATGGGGGTTGTGTGGCCATTTATCATCGACTAGAGGCTCATAAACCTCACCCCACATATGTTTCCTTGCCATAGATTACATTCTTGGATTTCTGGTGGAAACCACTTCTTGGTTAAAAACTCGTACGTGTTAGCCTTCGGTATTATTGAAAATGGTCATTCATGGCTATTTTCGGCAAAATGGGGGTTCTGTGGCCATTGATCATCGACCAGAGGCTCGTACACCTCACCCCACATATGTTTCCTTGCCATAGATCACATTCTTGGATTTTTAACCAAGAAATGGTCTCCACCAGAAATCCAAGAATGTGATCTATGGCAAGGAAACATATGTGGGGTGAGGTGTATGAGCGTCTGGTCGATGATCAATGGCCACACACCCCCATTTTTGTCGAAAATAGCCATGAACGACCATTTTCAATAATACCGAAGGCTAACACCTACGGATTTTTGACCAAGAAATGGTCTCCACCAGAAATCCAAGAATGTGATCTATGGCAAGGAAACATATGTGGGGTGAGGTGTATGAGCCTCTAGTCGATGATCAATGGCCACACAACCCCCATTTTTGTCGAAAATAGCCATGAACGACCATTTTCAATAATACCGAAGGCTAACACCTACGGATTTTTGACCAAGAAATGGTCTCCACCAGAAATCCAAGAATGTGATCTATGGAAAGGAAACATATGTGGGGTGAGGTGTATGAGCCTCTGGTCGATGATCAATGGCCACACAACCCCCATTTTGCCAAAAATAGCCATGAATGACCATTTTCAATAATACCGAAGGCTAACACGTACGAGTTTTTAACCAAGAAATGGTTTCCACCAGAAATCCAAGAATGTAATCTATGGCAAGGAAACATATGTGGGGTGAGGTTTATGAGCCTCTAGTCGATGATAAATGGCCACATAACCCCCATTTTTTATGAAAATAGCCATGAGCGACCTTGAAAATAGCCATGAGCGACCATTTTCAATAATACTAGAGGCTAACACCTACGGATTTTAGACCAAGAAATGGTCTCCACTAGAAATCCAAGAATGTGATCTATGGCAAGGAAACATATGTGGGGTGAGGTGTATGAGCGTCTGGTCGATGATCAATGGCCACACAACCCCCATTTTTGTCGAAAATAGCCATGAACGACCATTTTCAATAATACCGAAGGCTAACACCTACGGATTTTTGACCAAGAAATGTCTGCACCAGAAATCCAAGAATGTGATCTATGGCAAGGAAACATATGTGGGGTGAGGTGTATGAGCCTCTAGTCGATGATCAATGGCCACACAACCCCCATTTTTGTCGAAAATAGCCATGAATGACCATTTTCAAAAATACCAAAGGCTAACACGTACGGATTTTTAACCAAGAAATGGTCTCCACCAGAAATCCAAGAATGTGATCTATGGCAAGGAAACATATGTGGGGTGAGGTGTACGAGCCTCTGGTTGATGATCAATGGCCACACAACCCCCATTTTGCCGAAAATAGCCATGAATGACCATTTTCAATAATACCGAAGGCTAACACGTACGAGTTTTTAACCAAGAAATGGTTTCCACCAGAAATCCAAGAATGTAATCTATGGCAAGGAAACATATGTGGGGTGAGGTTTGTGAGCCTCTAGTCGATGATAAATGGCCACACAACCCCCATTTTTTATGAAAATAGCCATGAGCGACCTTGAAAATAGCCATGAGCGACCATTTTCAATAATACTAGAGGCTAACACCTACGGATTTTAGAACAAGAAATGGTCTCCACCAGAACTCCAAGAATGTGATCTATGGCAAGGAAACATATGTGGGGTGAGGTGTATGAGCGTCTGGTCGATGATCAATGGCCACACAACCCCCATTTTTGTCGAAAATAGCCATGAACGACCATTTTCAATAATACCGAAGTCTAACACCTACGGATTTTTGACCAAGAAATGGTCTCCACCAGAAATCCAAGAATGTGATCTATGGCAAGGAAACATATGTGGGGTGAGGTGTATGAGCCTCTGGTCGACGATCAATTGCCACACAACCCTAATTTTTGTCGAAAATAGCCATGAACGACCATTTTCAATGACACTGAAGGCTAACACCTACGGATTTTTGACCAAGAAATGGTCTCCACCATAAATCCAAGAATGTGATCTATGGCAAGGAAACATATGTGTAGTGAGGTGTATGAGCCTCTGGTCGAAGATCAATGGCCACACAACCCCCATTTTTGTCGAAAATAGCCATGAATGACCATTTTCAAAAATACCAAAGGCTAACACGTACGGATTTTTGACCAAGAAATGGTCTCCACCAGAAATCCAAGAATGTGATCTATGGCAAGGAAACATATGTGGGGTGAGGTGTACGAGCCTCTGGTCGATAATGAATGGTCACACAACCCCCATTTTGCCGAAAATAGCCATGAACGACCATTTTCAATAATACCAAAGGCTAACACGTACGAGTTTTTAACCAAGAAATGGTCTCCACCAGAAATGCAAGAATGTGATCTATGGCAAAGAAACATATGTGGGGCGAGGTTTATGAGCCTCTAGTCGATGATAAATGGCCACACAACCCCCATTTTTTATGAAAATAGCCATGAGCGACCTTGAAAATAGCCATGAGCGACCATTTTCAATAATACTAGAGGCTAACACCTATGGATTTTAGACCAAGAAATGGTCTCCACCAGAAATCCAAGAATGTGATCTATGACAAGGAAACATATGTGGGGTGAGGTGTATGAGCGTCTGGTCGATGATCAATGGCCACACAACCCCCATTTTTGTCGAAAATAGCCATGAACGACCATTTTCAATAATACCGAAGGCTAACACCTACGGATTTTTGACCAAGAAATGGTCTCCACCAGAAATCCAAGAATGTGATCTATGGCAAGGAAACATATGTGGGGTGAGGTGTATGAGCCTCTGGTCGATGATCAATGGCCACACAACCCCCATTTTTGTCGAAAATAGCCATGAACGACCATTTTCAATAATACCGAAGGCTAACACCTACGGATTTTTGACCAAGAAATGGTCTCCACCAGAAATCCAAGAATGTGATCTATGGCAAGGAAACATATGTGGGGTGAGGTGTATGAGCGTCTTGTCGATGATCAATGGCCACACAACCCCCATTTTTGTCGAAAATAGCCATGAATGACCATTTACAATAATACCGAAGGCTAACACCTACGGATTTTGACCAAGAAATGGTCTCCACCAGAAATCCAAGAATGTGATCTATGGAAAGGAAACATATGTGGGGTGAGGTGTACGAGCCTTTGGTCGATGATCAATGGCCACAGAACCCCCATTTTGCAAAAAATAGCCATGAACGACCATTTTCAATAATACCGAAGGCTAACACGTACGAGTTTTTGACCAAGAAATGGTCTCCACCAAAAATCCAAGAATGTAATCTATGGCAAGGAAACATATGTGGGGTGAGGTGTACGAGCCTCTGGTTGATGATCAATGGCCACACAACCCCCATTTTGCCGAAAATAGCCATGAATGACCATTTTCAATAATACCGAAGGCTAACACGTACGAGTTTTTAACCAAGAAATGGTTTCCACCAGAAATCCAAGAATGTAATCTATGGCAAGGAAACATATGTGGGGTGAGGTTTATGAGCCTCTAGTCGATGATAAATGGCCACACAACCCCCATTTTTTATGAAAATAGCCATGAGCGACCTTGAAAATAGCCATGAGCGACCATTTTCAATAATACTAGAGGCTAACACCTATGGATTTTAGACCAAGAAATGGTCTCCACCAGAAATCCAAGAATGTGATCTCTGGCAAGGAAACATATGTGGGGTGAGGTGTATGAGCGTCTGGTCGATGATCAATGGCCACACAACCCCCATTTTTGTCGAAAATAGCCATGAACGACCATTTTCAATAATACCGAAGGCTAACACCTACAGATTTTTGACCAAGAAATGGTCTCCACCAGAAATCCAAGAATGTGATCTATGGCAAGGAAACATATGTGGGGTGAGGTGTATGAGCATCTGGTCGATGATCAATGGCCACACAACCCCCATTTTTGTCGAAAATAGCCATGAACGACCATTTTCAATAATACCGAAGGCTAACACCTACGGATTTTTGACCAAGAAATGGTCTCCACCAGAAATCCAAGAATGTGATCTATGGCAAGGAAACATATGTGGGGTGAGGTGTATGAGCATCTGGTCGATGATCAATGGCCACACAACCCCCATTTTTGTCGAAAATAGCCATGAATGACCATTTACAATAATACCGAAGGCTAACACCTACGGATTTTTGACCAAGAAATGGTCTCCACCAGAAATCCAAAAATGTGATCTATGGAAAGGAAACATATGTGGGGTGAGGTGTACGAGCCTCTGGTCGATGATCAATGGCCACAGAACCCCCATTTTGCCGAAAATAGCCATGAACGACCATTTTCAATAATACCGAAGGCTAACACGTACGAGTTTTTGACCAAGAAATGGTCTCCACCAAAAATCCAAGAATGTGATCTATGGCAAGGAAACATATGTGGGGTGAGGTGTATGAGCGTCTGGTCGATGATCAATGGCCACACAACCCCCATTTTGTCGAAAATAGCCATGAATGACCATTTACAATAATACCGAAGGATAACACCTACGGATTTTTGACCAAGAAATGGTCTCCACCAGAAATCCAAGAATGTGATCTATGGCAAGGAAACATATGTGGGGTGAGGTGTATGAGCCTCTGGTCGACGATCAATGGCCACACAACCCTAATTTTTGTCGAAAATAGCCATGAACGACCATTTTCAATGACACTGAAGGCCAACACCTACGGATTTTTGACCAAGAAATGGTCTCCACCATAAATCCAAGAATGTGATCTATGGCAAGGAAACATATGTGGGGTGAGGTGTATGAGCCTCTGGTCGATGATCAATGGCCACACAACCCCCATTTTTGTCGAAAATAGCCATGAATGACCATTTACAATAATACCGAAGGCTAACACCTACGGATTTTTGACCAAGAAATGGTCTCCACCAGAAATCCAAGAATGTGATCTATGGCAAGGAAACATATGTGGGGTGAGGTGTATGAGCCTCTGGTCGATGATCAATGGCCACACAACCCCCATTTTTGTCGAAAATAGCCATGAACGACCATTTTCAATAATATCGAAGGATAACACCTACGGATTTTTGACCAAGAAATGGTCTCCACCAGAAATCCAAGAATGTGATCTACGACAAGGAAACATATGTGGGGTGAGGTGTATGAGCCTCTAGTCGACGATCAATGGCCACACAACCCCCATTTTGCCGAAAATAGCCATGAATGACCATTTTCAATAATACCGAAGGCTAACACGTACGAGTTTTTAACCAAGAAATGGTTTCCACCAGAAATCCAAGAATGTAATCTATGGCAAGGAAACATATGTGGGGTGAGGTTTATGAGCCTCTAGTCGATGATAAATGGCCACACAACCCCCATTTTTTATGAAAATAGCCATGAGCGACCTTGAAAATAGCCATGAGCGACCATTTTCAATAATACTAGAGGCTAACACCTACGGATTTTAGACCAAGAAATGGTCTCCACCAGAAATCCAAGAATGTGATCTATGGCAAGGAAACATATGTGGGGTGAGGTGTATGTGCGTCTGGTCGATGATCAATGGCCACACAACCCCCATTTTTGTCGAAAATAGCCATGAACGGCCATTTTCAATAATACCGAAGGCTAACCCCTACGGATTTTTGACCAAGAAATGGTCTCCACCAGAAATCCAAGAATGTGATCTATGGCAAGGAAACATAAGTGGGGTGAGGTGTATGAGCCTCTGGTCGACGATCAATGGCCACACAACCCTAATTTTTGTCGAAAATAGCCATGAACGACCATTTTCAATGACACTAAAGGCTAACACCTACGGATTTTTGACCAAGAAATGGTCTCCACCATAAATCCAAGAATGTGATCTATGGCAAGGAAACATATGTGTAGTGAGGTGTATGAGCCTCTGGTCGAAGATCAATGGCCACACAACCCCCATTTTTGTCGAAAATAGCCATGAATGACCATTTTCAAAAATACCAAAGGCTAACACGTACGGATTTTTGACCAAGAAATGGTCTCCACCAGAAATCCAAGAATGTGATCTATGGCAAGGAAACATATGTGGGGTGAGGTGTACGAGCCTCTGGTCGATGATCAATGGCCACACAACCCCCAGTTTGCCGAAAATAGCCATGAACGACCATTTTCAATAATACCGAAGGCTAACACGTACGAGTTTTTAACCAAGAAATGGTCTCCACCAGAAATCCAAGAATGTGATCTATGGCAAGGAAACATATGTGGGGTGAGGTTTATGAGCCTCTAGTCGATGATAAATGGCCACACAACCCCCATTTTTTATGAAAATAGCCATGAGCGACCTTGAAAATAGCCATGAGCGACCATTTTCAATAATACTAGAGGCTAACACCTACGGATTTTAGACCAAGAAATGGTCTCCACCAGAAATCCAAGAATGTGATCTATGGCAAGGAAACATATGTGGGGTGAGGTGTATGAGCGTCTGGTCGATGATCAATGGCCACACAACCCCCATTTTTGTCGAAAATAGCCATGACCGACCATTTTCAATAATACCGAAGGCTAACACCTACCGATTTTTGACCAAGAAATGGTCTCCACCAGAAATCCAAGAATGAGATCTATGGCAAGGAAACATATGTGGGGTGAGGTGTATGAGCCTCTGGTCGACGATAAATGGCCACACAACCCTAATTTTTTGTCGAAAATAGCCATGAACGACCATTTTCAATGACACTGAAGGCTAACACCTACGGATTTTTGACCAAGAAATGGTCTCCACCATAAATCCAAGAATGTGATCTATGGCAAGGAAACATATGTGTAGTGAGGTGTATGAGCCTCTGGTCGAAGATCAATGGCCACACAACCCCCATTTTTGTCGAAAATAGCCATGAATGACCATTTTCAAAAATACCAAAGGCTAACACATTGGGATTTTTTCCCAAGAAATGGTCTCCACCAGAAATCCAAGAATGTGATCTATGGCAAGGAAACATATGTGGGGTGAGGTGTACGAGCCTCTGGTCGATGATCAATGGCCACAGAACCCCCATTTTGCCGAAAATAGCCATGAATGACCATTTTCAATAATACCGAAGGCTAACACGTACGAGTTTTTAACCAAGAAATGGTCTCCACCAAAAATCCAAGAATGTGATCTATGGCAAGGAAACATATGAGGGGTGAGATTTACGAGCCTCTAGTCGATGATAAATGGCCACACAACCCCCATTTTTTATGAAAATAGCCATGAGCGACCATTTTCAATAATATTAGAGGCTAAGACCTACGGATTTTTGACCAAGAAATGGTCTCCACCAGAAATCTAAGAATGTGATCTATGGCAAGGAAACATATGTGGGGTGAGGTGTATGAGCCTCTGGTCGATGATCAATGGCCACACAACCCACATTGTTGTCAAAAATAGCCATGAATGACCATTTACAATAATACCGAAGGCTAACACCTACGGATTTTTGACCAAGAAATGGTCTCCACCAGAAATCCAAGAATGTGATCTATGGCAAGGAAACATATGTGGGGTGAGGTGTATGAGCCTCTGGTCGATGATCAATGGCCACACAACCCCCATTTTTGTCGAAAATGGCCATGAACGACCATTTTCAATAATATCGAAGGCTAACACCTACGGATTTTTGACCAAGAAATGGTATCCACCAGAAATCCAAGAATGTGATCTACGACAAGGAAACATATGTGGGGTGAGGTGTATGAGCCTCTGGTCGACGATCAATGGCCACACAACCCCCATTTTGCCGAAAATAGCCATGAATGACCATTTTCAATAATACCGAAGGCTAACACGTACGAGTTTTTAACCAAGAAATGGTTTCCACCAGAAATCCAAGAATGTAATCTATGGCAAGGAAACATATGTGGGGTGAGGTGTACGAGCCTCTGGTCAATGATCAATGGCCACACAACCCCCATTTTGCCGAAAACAGCCATGAATGACCATTTTCAATAATACCGAAGGCTAACACGTACGAGTTTTTAACCAAGAAATGGTCTCCACCAAAAATCCAAGATTGTGATCTATGGCAAGGAAACATATGTGGGGTGAGGTTTATGAGCCTCTAGTCAATGATAATGGCCACACAACCCCCATTTTTTATGAAAATAGCCACGAGCGACCTTGAAAATAGCCATGAGCGACCTTGAAAATAGCCATGAGCGACCATTTTCAATAATATTAGAGGCTAAGACCTACGGATTTTTTACCAAGAAATGGTCTCCACCAGAAATCCAAGAATGTGATCTATGGCAAGGAAACATATGTGGGGTGAGGTGTATGAGCCTCTGGTCGATGATCAATGGCCACACAACCCCCATTTTTGTCGAAAATAGCCATGAATGACCATTTACAATAATACCGAAGGCCAACACCTACGGATTTTTGACCAAGAAATGGTCTCCACCAGAAATCCAAGAATGTGATCTATGGCAAGGAAACATATGTGGGGTGAGGTGTATGAGCCTCTGGTCGATAATCAATGGCCACACAACCCCCATTTTTGTCGAAAATAGCCATGAACGACCATTTTCAATAATATCGAAGGCTAACACCTATGGATTTTTGACCAAGAAATGGTCTCCACCAGAAATCCAAGAATGTGATCTACGACAAGGAAACATATGTGGGGTGAGGTGTATGAGCCTCTGGTCGACGATCAATGGCCACACAACCCCCATTTTGCCGAAAATAGCCATGAATGACCATTTTCAATAATACCGAAGGCTAACACGTACGAGTTTTTAACCAAGAAATGGTTTCCACCAGAAATCCAAGAATGTAATCTATGGCAAGGAAACATATGTAGGGTGAGGTTTATGAGCCTCTAGTCGATGATAAATGGCCACACAACCCCCATTTTTTATGAAAATAGCCATGAGCGACCTTGAAAATAGCCATGAGCGACCATTTTCAATAATACTAGAGGCTAACACCTACGGATTTTAGACCAAGAAATGGTCTCCACCAGAAATCCAAGAATGTGATCTATGGCAAGGAAACATATGTGGGGTGAGGTGTATGAGCGTCTGGTCGATGATCAATGGCCACACAACCCCCATTTTTGTCGAAAATAGCCATGAACGACCATTTTCAATAATACCGAAGGCTAACACCTACGGAATTTTGAACAAGAAATGGTCTCCACCAGAAATCCAAGAATGTGATCTATGGCAAGGAAACATATGTGGGGTGAGGTGTATGAGCCTCTGGTCGACGATCAATGGCCACACAACCCCCATTTTTTATGAAAATAGCCATGAGCGACCTTGAAAATAGCCATGAGCGACCATTTTCAATAATACTAGAGGCTAACACCTACAGATTTTAGAGCAAGAAATGGTCTCCACCAGAAATCCAAGAATGTGATCTATGGCAAGGAAACATATGTGGGGTGAGGTGTATGAGTGTCTGGTCGATGATCAATGGCCACACAACCCCCATTTTTGTCGAAAATAGCCATGAACGACCATTTTCAATAATACCGAAGGCTAACACCTACGGATTTTTGACCAAGAAATGGTCTCCACCAGAAATCCAAGAATGTGATCTATGGCAAGGAAACATATGTGGGGTGAGGTGTATGAGCCTCTGGTCGATGATCAATGGCCACACAACCCCCATTTTTGTCGAAAATAGCCATGAACGACCATTTTCAATAATATCGAAGGCTAACACCTACGGATTTTTGACCAAGAAATGGTCTCCACCAGAAATCCAAGAATGTGATCTACGACAAGGAAACATATGTGGGGTGAGGTGTATGAGCCTCTGGTCGACGATCAATGGCCACACAACCCCCATTTTGCCGAAAATAGCCATGAATGACCATTTTCAATAATATCGAAGGCTAACACCTACGGATTTTTGACCAAGAAATGGTCTCCACCAGAAATCCAAGAATGTGATCTACGACAAGGAAACATATGTGGGGTGAGGTGTATGAGCCTCTGGTCGACGATCAATGGCCACACAACCCCCATTTTGCCGAAAATAGCCATGAATGACCATTTTCAATAATACCGAAGGCTAACACGTACGAGTTTTTAACCAAGAAATGGTTTCCACCAGAAATCCAAGAATGTAATCTATGGCAAGGAAACATATGTGGGGTGAGGTTTATGAGCCTCTAGTCGATGATAAATGGCCACACAACCCCCATTTTTATGAAAATAGCCATGAGCGACCTTGAAA
>NW_023367013.1:0-61251 GCF_902167145.1 Zea mays | reverse complement strand
ATTCTTGGTTAAAAACTCGTAGGTGTTAGCCTTCGGTATTATTAAAAATGGTCATTCATGGCTATTTTCGGCAAAATGGGGGTTGTGTGGCCATTGATCATCGACCAGAGGCTCATACACCTCACCCCACATATGTTTCCTTGCCATAGATCACATTCTTGGATTTCTGGTGGAGACCATTTCTTGGTCAAAAATCCGAACGTGTTAGCCTTCGGTATTTTTGAAAATGGTCATTCATGGCTATTTTCGACAAAAATGGGGGTTGTGTGGCCATTGATCATCGACCAGAGGATCGTACACCTCACTCCACATATGTTTCCTTGCCATAGATCACATTCTTGGATTTCTGGTGGAGACCATTTCTTGGTCAAAAATCCGTAGGTCTTAGCCTCTAGTATTATTGAAAATGGTCGTTCATGGCTATTTTCGACAAAAATGGGGGTTGTGTGGCCATTGATCATCGACCAGACGCTCATACACCTCACCCCACATATGTTTCCTTGCCATAGATCACATTCTTGGATTTCTGGTGGAGACCATTTCTTGGTCTAAAATCCGTAGGTGTTAGCCTCTAGTATTATTGAAAATGGTCGCTCATGGCTATTTTCATAAAAAATGGGGGTTGTGTGGCCATTGATCGTCGACCAGAGGCTCATACACCTCACCCCACATATGTTTCCTTGCCATAGATCACATTCTTGGATTTCTGGTGGAGACCATTTCTTGGTCAAAAATCCGTAGGTGTTAGCCTTCGATATTATTGAAAATGGTCGTTCATGGCTATTTTCGACAAAAATGGAGGTTGTGTGGCCACTGATCATCGACCAGAGGCTCATACACCTCACCCCACATATGTTTCCTTGCCATAGATCACATTCTTGGATTTCTGGTGGAGACCATTTCTTGGTCAAAAATCCGTAGGTGTTAGCCTTCGGTATTATTGAAAATGGTCGTTCATGGCTATTTTCGACAAAAATGGGGGTTGTGTGGCCATTGATCATCGACCAGAGGCTCATACACCTCACCGCACATATGTTTCCTTGCCATAGATCACATTCTTGGATTTCTGGTGGAGACCATTTCTTGGTCAAAAATCCGTAGGTGTTAGCCTCTAGTATTATTGAAAATGGTCGCTCATGGCTATTTTCAAGGTCGCTCATGGCTATTTTCATGAAAAATGGGGGTTGTGTGGCATTGATCGTCGACCAGAGGCTCATACACCTCACCCCACATATGTTTCCTTGCCATAGATCACATTCTTGGATTTCTGGTGGAGACCATTTCTTGGTCAAAAATCCGTAGGTCTTAGCTTCAAATATTATTGAAAATGGTCGCTCATGGCTATTTTTGGCAAAATGGGGGTTGTGTGGCCATTGATCGTCGACCAGAGGCTCATACACCTCACCCCACATATGTTTCCTTGTCGTAGATCACATTCTTGGATTTCTGGTGGAGACCATTTCTTGGTCAAAAATCCGTAGGTGTTAGCCTTCGGTATTATTGTAAATGGTCATTCATGGCTATTTTCGAAAAAATGGGGGTTGTGTGACCATTGATCGTCGACCAGACGCTCATACACCTCACCCCACATATGTTTCCTTGCCATAGATCACATTCTTGGATTTATGGTGGAGACCATTTCTTGGTCAAAAATCCGTAGGTGTTAGCCTTCGGTATTATTGAAAATGGTCGTTCATGGCTATTTTCGGCAAAATGGGGGTTGTGTGGCCATTGATCGTCGACTAGAGGCTCATACACCTCACCCCACATATGTTTCCTTGTCGAAGATCACATTCTTGGATTTCTGGTGGAGACCATTTCTTGGTCAAAAATCCGTTGGTGTTAGCCTTCGATATTAATGAAAATGGTCGTTCATGGCTATTTTCGACAAAAATGGGGGTTGTGTGGCCATTGATCGTCGACCAGAGGCTCATACACCTCACCCCACATATGTTTCCTTGTCGTAGATCACATTCTTGGATTTCTGGTGGAGACCATTTCTTGGTCAAAAATCCGTAGGTGTTAGCCTTCGATATTATTGAAAATGGTCGTTCATGGCTATTTTCGACAAAAATGGGGGTTGTGTGGCCATTGATCATCGACCTGAGGCTCATACACCTCACCCCACATATGTTTCCTTGCCATAGATCACATTCTTGGATTTCTGGTGGAGACCATTTCTTGGTCAAAAATCCGTACGTGTTAGCCTTCGGTATTATTGAAAATGGTCGTTCATGGCTATTTTCGACAAAAATGGGGGTTGTGTTGCCATTGATCATCGACCAGAGGCTCGTACACTTCACCCCACATATGTTTTCTTGCCATAGATCAGAATCTTGGATTTCTCGTGGAGACCATTTGTTGGTCAAAAATTCGTAGGTGTTAGCCTTCGGTATTATTGAAAATGGTCGTTCATGGCTATTTTCGACAAAAATGGGGGTTGTGTGGCCATTGATCATCGACCAGACGCTCATACACCTCACCCCACATATGTTTCCTTGCCATAGATCACATTCTTGGATTTCTGGTGGAGACCATTTCTTGGTCAAAAATCCGTAGGTGTTAGCCTTCGATATTATTGAAAATGGTCATTCATGGCTATTTTTGACAAAAATGGGGGTTGTGTGGCCATTGATCTTCCACCAGAGGCTCATACACCTCACCCCACATATGTTTCCTTGCCATAGATCACATTCTTGGATTTCTGGTGGAGACCATTTCTTGGTCAAAAATCCGTAGGTGTTAGCCTTCGGTATTATTGAAAATGGTCGTTCATGGCTATTTTCGACAAAAATGGGGGTTGTGTGGCCATTGATCATCGACCAGACGCTCATACACCTCACCCCACATATGTTTCCTTGCCATAGATCACATTCTTGGATTTCTGGTGGAGACCATTTCTTGGTCAAAAACTCGTACGTGTTAGCCTTCGATATTATTGAAAATGGTCGTTCATGGCTATTTTCGACAAAAATGGGGGTTGTGTGGCCATTGATCATCGACCAGAGGCTCATAAATCTCACCCCACATATGTTTCCTTGCCATAGATCACATTCTTGGATTTCTGGTGGAGACCATTTATTGGGCAAAAATCCGTAGGTGTTAGCCTTCGGTATTATTGAAAATGGTCATTCATGGCTATTTTCGGCAAAATGGGGGTTGTGTGGCCATTGATCGTCGACCAGACGCTCGTACACCTCACCCCACATATGTTTCCTTGCCATATATCACATTTTTGGATTTATGGTGGAGACCATTTCTCGGTCAAAAATCCGTAGGTGTTAGCCTTCGATATTATTGAAAATGGTCATTCATGGCTATTTTCGACAAAAATGGGGGTTGTGTGGCCATTGATCTTCGACCAGAGGCTCATACACCTCACTACACATATGTTTCCTTGTCGTAGATCACATTCTTGGATTTCTGGTGGAGACCATTTCTTGGTCAAAAATTCGTAGGTGTTAGCCTTCGATATTATTGAAAATGGTCATTCATGGCTATTTTCGGCAAAATGGGGGTTGTGTGGCCATTGATCGTCGACCAGAGGCTCATACACCTCACCCCACATATGTTTCCTTGTCGTAGATCACATTCTTGGATTTCTGGTGGAGACCATTTCTTGGTCAAAAATCCGTAGGTGTTAGCCTTCGATGTTATTGAAAATGGTCGTTCATGGCTATTTTCGACAAAAATGGGGGTTGTGTGGCCATTGATCATCGACCAGAGGCTCATACACCTCACCCCACATATGTTTCCTTGCCATAGATCACATTCTTGGATTTCTGGTGGAGACCATTTCTTGGTCAAAAATCCGTAGGTCTTAGCCTCTAATATTATTGAAAATGGTCGCTCATGGCTATTTTCGGCAAAATGGGGGTTGTGTGGCCATTGATCGTCGACCAGAGGCTCATACACCTCACCCCACATATGTTTCCTTGTCGTAGATCACATTCTTGGATTTCTGGTGGAGACCATTTCTTGGTCAAAAATCCGTAGGTGTTAGCCTTCGGTATTATTGTAAATGGTCATTCATGGCTTTTTTCGACAAAAATGGGGTTGTGTGGCCATTGATCATCGACCAGAGGCTCATACACCTCACCCCACATATGTTTCCTTGCCATAGATCACATTCTTGGATTTCTGGTGGAGACCATTTCTTGGTCAAAAATCCGTAGGTCTTAGCCTCTAGTATTATTGAAAATGGTTGCTCATGGCTATTTTCATAAAAAATGGGGGTTGTGTGGCCATTGATCGTCGACCAGAGGCTCATACACCTCACCCCACATATGTTTCCTTGCCATAGATCACATTCTTGGATTTCTGGTGGAGACCATTTCTTGGTCAAAAATCCGTAGGTGTTGGCCTTCGATATTATTGAAAATGGTCGTTCATGGCTATTTTCGACAAAAATGGGGGTTGTGTGGCCATTGATCATCGACCAGAGGCTCATACACCTCACCCCACATATGTTTCCTTGCCATAGATCACATTCTTGGATTTCTGGTGGAGACCATTTCTTGGTTAAAAACTCGTAGGTGTTAGCCTTCGGTATTATTGAAAATGGTCATTCATGGCTATTTTCGGCAAAATGGGGGTTGTGTGGCCATTGATCATCGACCAGAGGCTCATACACCTCACCCCACATATGTTTCCTTGCCATAGATCACATTCTTGGATTTCTGGTGGAGACCATTTCTTGGTCAAAAATCCGAACGTGTTAGCCTTCGATATTTTTTAAAATGGTCATTCATGCCTATTTTCGACAAAAATGGGGGTTGTGTGGCCATTGATCATCGACCAGAGGATCGTACACCTCACTCCACATATGTTTCCTTGCCATAGATCACATTCTTGGATTTCTGGTGGAGACCATTTCTTGGTCAAAAATCCGTAGGTCTTAGCCTCTAGTATTATTGAAAATGGTCGTTCATGGCTATTTTCGACAAAAATGGAGGTTGTGTGGCCATTGATCATCGACCAGACGCTCATACACCTCACCCCACATATGTTTCCTTGCCATAGATCACATTCTTGGATTTCTGGTGGAGACCATTTCTTGGTCCAAAATCCGTAGGTGTTAGCCTCTAGTATTATTGAAAATGGTCGCTCATGGCTATTTTCATAAAAAATGGGGGTTGTGTGGCCATTGATCGTCGACCAGAGGCTCATACACCTCACCCCACATATGTTTCCTTGCCATAGATCACATTCTTGGATTTCTGGTGGAGACCATTTCTTGGTCAAAAATCCGTAGGTGTTAGCCTTCGATATTATTGAAAATAGTCGTTCATGGCTATTTTCAACAAAAATGGGGGTTGTGTGGCCATTGATCATCGACCAGAGGCTCATACACCTCACCCCACATATGTTTCCTTGCCATAGATCACATTCTTGGATTTTTGGTGGAGGCCATTTCTTGGTCAAAAATCCGTAGGTGTTAGCCTTCGGTATAATTGAAAATGGTCGTTCATGGCTATTTTCGACAAAAATGGGGGTTGTGTGGCCATTGATCATCGACCAGAGGCTCATACACCTCACCCCACATATGTTTCCTTGCCATAGATCACATTCTTGGATTTCTGGTGGAGACCATTTCTTGGTCAAAAATCCGTAGGTGTTAGCCTCTAGTATTATTGAAAATGGTCGCTCATGGCTATTTTCAAGGTCGCTCATGGCTATTTTCATAAAAAATGGGGGTTGTGTGGCCATTGATCGTCGACCAGAGGCTCATACACCTCACCCCACATATGTTTCCTTGCCATAGATCACATTCTTGGATTTCTGGTGGAGACCATTTCTTGGTCTAAAATCCGTAGGTGTTAGCCTCTAGTATTATTGAAAATGGTCGCTCATGGCTATTTTCAAGGTCGCTCATGGCTATTTTCATAAAAATGGGGGTTGTGTGGCCATTTATCATCGACTAGAGGCTCATAAACCTCACCCCACATATGTTTCCTTGCCATAGTTCACATTCTTGGATTTCTGGTGGAGACCATTTCTTGGTCAAAAACTCGTACGTGTTAGCCTTCGGTATTATTGAAAATGGTCGTTCATGGCTATTTTCGACAAAAATGGGGGTTATGTGGCCATTGATCATCGACCAGAGGCTCGTACACCTCACCCCACATATGTTTCCTTGCCATAGATCACATTCTTGGATTTCTGGTGGAGACCTTTTCTTGGTCAAAAATCCGTAGGTGTTAGCCTCTAGTATTATTGAAAATGGTCGCTCATGGCTATTTTCAAGGTCGCTCATGGCTATTTTCATAAAAAATGGGGGTTGTGTGGCCATTTATCATCTACTAGAGGCTCATAAACCTCACCCCACATATGTTTCCTTGCCATAGATCACATTCTTGGATTTCTGGTGGAGACCATTTCTTGGTCAAAAATCCGTAGGTGTTAGCCTTCTGTATTATTGAAAATGGTCGTTCATGGCTATTTTCGACAAAAATGGGGGTTGTGTGGCCATTGATCATCGACCAGACGCTCATACACCTCACTACACATATGTTTCCTTGCCGTAGATCACATTCTTGGATTTCTGGTGGAGACCATTTCTTGGTCAAAAATTCGTAGGTCTTAGCCTCTAGTATTATTGAAAATGGTCGCTCATGGCTATTTTCATAAAAAATGGGGGTTGTGTGGCCATTGATCGTCGACCAGAGGCTCATACACCTCACCCCACATAAGTTTCCTTACCATAGATCACATTCTTGGATTTCTGGTGGAGACCATTTCTTGGTCAAAAATCCGTAGGTGTTAGCCTTCGGTATTATTGAAAATGGTCGTTCATGGCTATTTTCGACAAAAATGGGGGTTGTGTGGCCATTGATCATCGACCAGAGGCTCATACACCTCACCCCACATATGTTTCCTTGCCATAGATCATATTCTTGGATTTCTGGAGGAGACCATTTCTTGGTTAAAAACTCGTAGGTGTTAGCCTTCGGTATTATTGAAAATGGTCATTCATGGCTATTTTCGGCAAAATGGGGGTTGTGTGGCCATTGATCATCGACCAGAGGCTCATACACCTCACCCCACATATGTTTCCTTGCCATAGATCACATTCTTGGATTTCTGGTGGAGACCATTTCTTGGTCAAAAATCCGAACGTGTTAGCCTTCGGTATTTTTTTAAAATGGTCATTCATGGCTATTTTCGACAAAAATGGGGGTTGTGTGGCCATTGATCATCGACCAGAGGATCGTACACCTCACTCCACATATGTTTCCTTGCCATAGATCACATTCTTGGATTTCTGGTGGAGACCATTTCTTGGTCAAAAATCCGTAGGTCTTAGCCTCTAGTATTATTGAAAATGGTCGTTCATGGCTATTTTCGACAAAAATGGGGGTTGTGTGGCCATTGATCATCGACCAGACGCTCATACACCTCACCCCACATATGTTTCCTTGTCATAGATCACATTCTTGGATTTCTGGTGGAGACCATTTCTTGGTCTAAAATCCGTAGGTGTTAGCCTCTAGTATTATTGAAAATGGTCGCTCATGGCTATTTTCATAAAAAATGGGGGTTGTGTGGCCATTGATCGTCGACCAGAGGCTCATACACCTCATCCCACATATGTTTCCTTGCCATAGATCACATTCTTGGATTTCAGGTGGAGACCATTTCTTGGTCAAAAATCCGTAGGTGTTAGCCTTCGATATTATTGAAAATGGTCGTTCATGGCTATTTTCGACAAAAATGGGGGTTGTGTGGCCATTGATCATCGACCAGAGGCTCATACACCTCACCCCACATATGTTTCCTTACCATGGATCACATTCTTGGATTTCTGGTGGAGACCATTTCTTGGTCAAAAATCCGTAGGTGTTAGCCTTCGGTATTATTGAAAATGGTCGTTCATGGCTATTTTCGACAAAAATGGGGGTTGTGTGGCCATTGATCATCGACCAGAGGCTCATACACCTCGCCCCACATATGTTTCCTTGCCATAGATCACATTCTTGGATTTCTGGTGGAGACCATTTCTTGGTCAAAAATCCGTAGGTGTTAGCCTCTAGTATTATTGAAAATGGTCGCTCATGGCTATTTTCAAGGTCGCTCATGGCTATTTTCATAAAAAATGGGGGTTGTGTGGCCATTGATCGTCGACCAGAGGCTCATACACCTCACCCCACATATGTTTCCTTGCCGTAGATCACATTCTTGGATTTCTGGTGGAGACCATTTCTTGGTCAAAAACTCGTACGTGTTAGCCTTCGGTATTATTGAAAATGGTCGTTCATGGCTATTTTCGACAAAAATGGGGGTTGTGTGGCCATTGATCATCGACCAGAGGCTCGTACACCTCACCCCACATATGTTTCGTTGCCATAGATCACATTCTTGGATTTCTGGTGGAGACCATTTCTTGGTCAAAAATCCGTAGGTGTTAGCCTCTAGTATTATTGAAAATGGGTGCTCATGGCTATTTTCAAGGTCGCTCATGGCTATTTTCATAAAAAATGGGGGTTGTGTGGCCATTTATCATCGACTAGAGGCTCATAAACCTCACCCCACATATATTTCCTTGCCATAGATCACATTCTTGGATTTCTGGTGGAGACCATTTCTTGGTCAAAAATCCGTAGGTGTTAGCCTTCGGTATTATTGAAAATGGTCGTTCATGGCTATTTTCGACAAAAATGGGGGTTGTGTGGCCATTGATCATCGACCAGACGCTCATACACCTCACTACACATATGTTTCCTTGTCGTAGATCACATTCTTGGATTTCTGGTGGAGACCATTTCTTGGGCAAAAATCCGAATGTGTTAGCCTCTAGTATTATCGAAAATGGTCGCTCATGGCTATTTTCATAAAAAATGGGGGTTGTGTGGCCATTTATCATCGACTAGAGGCTCATAAACCTCACTCCACATATGTTTCCTTGCCATAGATCACATTCTTGGATTTCTGGTGGAGACCATTTCTTGGTCAAAAATCCGTAGGTGTTAGCCTTCGGTATTATTGAAAATGGTCGTTCATGGCTATTTTCGACAAAAATGGGGGTTGTGTGGCCATTGATCATCGACCAGACGCTCATACACCTCACCCCACATATGTTTCCTTGCCATAGATCACATTCTTGGATTTCTGGTCGATGATCAATGGCCACACAACCCCCATTTTTGTCGAAAATAGCCATGAACGACCATTTTCAATAATACCGAAGGCTAACACCTACGGATTTTAGACCAAGAAATGGTCTCCACCAGAAATCCAAGAATGTGATCTATGGCAAGGAAACATATGTGGGTGTCGAAAATAGCCATGAGCGACCATTTTCAACAATACCGAAGGCTAACACCTACGGATTTTTGACCAAGAAATGGTCTCCACCAGAAATCCAAGAATGTGATCTATGGCAAGGAAACATATGTGGGGTGAGGTGTATGAGCCTCTGGTCGATGATCAATTGCCACACAACCCCCATTTTGCCGAAAATAGCCATGAACGACCATTTTCAATAATACCGAAGGCTAACACCTACGGATTTTAGACCAAGAAATGGTCTCCACCACAAATCCAAGAATGTGATCTACGACAAGGAAACATATGTGGGGTGTTTCTTGGTCAAAAATCTATAGGTGTTAGCCTTCAGTATTTTTGAAAATGGTCGTTCATGGCTATTTTCGACTAAAATGGGGGTTGTGTGGCCATTGATCATCGACCAGACGCTCATACACCTCACCTCACATATGTTTCCTTGCCATAGATCACATTCTTGGATTTCTGGTGGAGACCATTTCTTGGTCAAAAATCCGTAGGTGTTAGCCTTCGGTATTATTGAAAATGGTCGTTCATGGCTATTTTCGACACCCACATATGTTTCCTTGCCATAGATCACATTCTTGGATTTCTGGTGGAGACCATTTCTTGGTCTAAAATCTGTAGGTGTTAGCCTTCGGTATTATTGAAAATGGTCGTTCATGGCTATTTTCGACAAAAATGGGGGTTGTGTGGCCATTGATCATCGACCAGAAATCCAAGAATGTGATCTATGGCAAGGAAACATATGTGGGGTGAGGTGTATGAGCGTCTGGTCGATGATCAATGGCCACACAACCCCCATTTTTGTCAAAAATAGCCTTGAACGACCATTTTCAATAATACCGAAGGCTAACACCTACGGATTTTTGACCAAGAAATGGCTCCACCAGAAATCCAAGAATGTGATCTATGGCAAGGAAACATATGTGGGGTGAGGTTTATGAGCCTCTAGTCGATGATAAATGGCCACACAACCCCCATTTTTTTATGAAAATAGCCATGAGCGACCATTTTCAATAATACTTGAGGCTAACACATTCGGATTTTTGCCCAAGAAATGGTCTCCACCAGAAATCCAAGAATGTGATCTACGACAAGGAAACATATGTGTAGTGAGGTGTATGAGCGTCTGGTCGATGATCAATGGTCACACAACCCCCATTTTTGTCGAAAATAGCCATGAACGACAATTTTCAATAATACCGAAGGCTAACACCTATGGATTTTTGACCAAGAAATGGTCTCCACCAGAAATCCAAGAATGTGATCTATGGCAAGGAAACATATGTGGGGTGAGGTTTATGAGCCTCTGGTCGATGATAAATGGCCACACAACCCCCATTTTTTATGAAAATAGCCATGAGCGACCTTGAAAATAGCCATAAACGACTATTTTCAATAATACCGAAGGCTAACACGTACGGATTTTAGACCAAGAAATGGTCTCCACCAGATGGGGTGAGGTGTACGAGCCTCTGGTCGATGATCAATGGCCACACAACCCCCATTTTTGTCGAAAATAGCCATGAATGACCATTTTCAATAATACCGAAGGCTAACACCTACGGATTTTTGACCAAGAAATGGTTTCCACCAGAAATCCAAGAATGTAATCTATGGCAAGGAAACATATGTGGGGTGAGGTTTATGAGCCTCTAGTCGATGATAAATGGCCACACAACCCCCATTTTTTATGAAAATAGCCATGAGCGACCTTGAAAATAGCCATGAACGTCCATTTTCAATAATACCGAAGGCTAACACGTACGGATTTTAGACCAAGAAATGGTCTCCACCAGATGGGGTGAGGTGTACGAGCCTCTGGTCGATGATCAATGGCCACACAACCCCCATTTTTGTCGAAAATAGCCATGAATGACCATTTTCAATAATACCGAAGGCTAACACCTACGGATTTTTGACCAAGAAATGGTTTCCACCAGAAATCCAAGAATCTGATCTATGGCAAGGAAACATATGTGGGGTGAGGTGTACGAGCCTCTGGTCGATGATCAATGACCACACAACCCCCATTTTGTCGAAAATAGCCATGAATGACCATTTTCAATAATACCGAAGGCTAACACGTACGAGTTTTTAACCAAGAAATGGTCTCCACCAGAAATCCAAGAATGTGATCTATGGCAAGGAAACATATGTGGGGTGAGGTGTATGAGCCTCTGGTCGATGATCAATGGCCACACAACCCCCATTTTTGTCGAAAATAGCCATGAACGACCATTTTCAATAATATTAGAGGCTAAGACCTACGGATTTTTGACCAAGAAATGGTCTCCACCAGAAATCCAAGAATGTGATCTATGGCAAGGAAACATATGTGGGGTGAGGTGTATGAGCGTCTGGTCGATGATCAATGGCCACACAACCCCCATTTTTGTCGAAAATAGCCATGAACGACCATTTTCAATAATACTAGAGGCTAAGACCTACGGATTTTTGACCAAGAAATGGTCTCCACCAGAAATCCAAGAATGTGATCTGTGGCAAGGAAACATATGTGGAGTGAGGTGTACGATCCTCTGGTCGATGATCAATGGCCACACAACCCCCATTTTTGTCGAAAATAGCCATGAACGACCATTTTCAATAATATCGAAGGCTAACACCTACGGATTTTTGACCAAGAAATGGTCTCCACCAGAAATCCAAGAATGTGATCTATGGCAAGGAAACATATGTGGGGTGAGGTGTATGAGCCTCTGGTCGATGATCAATGGCCACACAACCCCCATTTTTGTCGAAAATAGCTATGAACGACCATTTTCAATAATACCGAAGGCTAACACCTACGGATTTTTGACCAAGAAATGGCCTCCACCAGAAATCCAAGAATGTGATCTATGGCAAGGAAACATATGTGGGGTGAGGTGTATGAGCGTCTGGTCGATGATCAATGGCCACACAACCCCCATTTTTTCGAAAATAGCCATGAACGACCATTTTCAATAATATCGAAGGCTAACCCCTACGGATTTTTGACCAAGAAATGGTCTCCACCAGAAATCCAAGAATGTAATCTATGGCAAGGAAACATATGTGGGGTGAGGTGTATGAGCCTCTGGTCGATGATCAATTGCCACACAACCCCCATTTTGCCGAAAATAGCCATGAACGACCATTTTCAATAATACCGAAGGCTAACACGTACGAGTTTTTGACCAAGAAATGGTCTCCACCAAAAATCCAAGAATGTGATCTATGGCAAGGAAACATATGTGGGGTGAGGTGTATGAGCCTCTGGTCGATGATAAATGGCCACACAACCCCCATTTTTTATGAAAATAGCCATGAGCGACCTTGAAAATAGCCATAGATCACATTCTTGGATTTCTGGTGGAGACCATTTCTTGGTCAAAAATCCGTAGGTGTTAGCCTTCGGTATTATTGAAAACGGTTGTTCATGGCTATTTTCAGCAAAAATGGTGGTTGTGTGGCCATTGATCATCGACCAGACGCTCATACACCTCACCCCACATATGTTTCCTTGCCATAGAATGACCATTTTCAAAAATACCAAAGGCTAACACCTACAGATTTTTGACCAAGAAATGGTCTCCACCATAAATCCAAGAATGTGATCTATGGCAAGGAAACATATGTGGGGTGAGGTGTATTATTTAAAAAATGGTCGCTCATGGCTATTTTCGGCAAAAATGGGGGTTGTGTGGCCATTGATCATCGACCAGAGGCTCATACACCTCACCCCACATATGTTTTCTTGTCGTAGATCACATTCTTGGATTTCTGGTGGAGACCATTTCTTGGTCAAAAATCCGTAGGTGTTAGCCTTCGGTATTATTGTAAATGGTCATTCATGGCTATTTTCGACAAAAATGGGGGTTGTGTGGCCATTGATCATCGACCAGAGGCTCATACACCTCACCCCACATATGTTTCCTTGCCATAGAACACATTCTTGGATTTCTGGTGGAGACCATTTCTTGGTCAAAAATCCGTAGGTCTTAGCCTTCGGTATTATTGAAAATGGTCATTCATGGCTATTTTCGGCAAAATGGGGGTTGTGTGGCCATTGATCGTCGACCAGAGGCTCATACACCTCACCCCACATATGTTTCCTTGTCGTAGATCACATTCTTGGATTTCTGGTGGAAACCATTTCTTGGTCAAAAATTCGTAGGTGTTAGCCTTCGGTATTATTGAAAATGGTCATTCATGGCTATTTTCGACAAAAATGGGGGTTGTGTGGCCATTGATCATCGACCAGAGGCTCGTACACCTCACCCCATCTGGTGGAGACCATTTCTTGGTCTAAAATCCGTATGTGTTAGCCTTCGGTATTATTGAAAATGGTCGTTCATGGCTATTTTCGACAAAAATGGGGGTTGTGTGGCCATTGATCATCGACCAGACGCTCATACACCTCACCCCACATATGTTTCCTTGCCATAGATCACATTCTTGGATTTCTGGTGGAGACCATTTCTTGGTCAAAAATCCGAACGTGTTAGCCTTCGGTATTTTTGAAAATGGTCATTCATGGCTATTTTCGACAAAAATGGGGGTTGTGTGGCCATTGATCATCGACCAGAGGATCGTACACCTCACTCCACATATGTTTCCTTGCCATAGATCACATTCTTGGATTTCTGGTGGAGACCATTTCTTGGTCAAAAATCCGTAGGTCTTAGCCTCTAGTATTATTGAAAATGGTCGTTCATGGCTATTTTCGACAAAAATGGGGGTTGTGTGGCCATTGATCATCGACCAGAGGCTCATACACCTCACCCCACATATGTTTCCTTGCCATAGATCACATTCTTGGATTTCTGGTGGAGACCATTTCTTGGTCAATAATCCGTAGGTGTTAGCCTTCAGTGTCATAGAAAATGGTCGTTTATGGCTATTTTCGACAAAAATGGGGGTTGTGTGGCCATTGATCATCGACCAGAGGCTCATACACCTCACCCCACATATGTTTCCTTGCCATAGATCACATTCTTGGATTTCTGGTGGAGACCATTTCTTGGTCAAAAATCCGTAGGTCTTAGCCTCTAGTATTATTGAAAATGGTCGCTCATGGCTATTTTCATAAAAAATGGGGGTTGTGTGGCCATTGATCATCGACCAGAGGCTCATACACCTCTGGTGGAGACCAATTCTTGGTCAAAAATCTGTAGGTGTTAGCCTTCGGTATTATTGAAAATGGTCGTTCATGGCTATTTTCATAAAAAATGGGGGTTGTGTGGCCATTTATCATCGACTAGAGGCTCGTACACCTCACCCCACATATGTTTCCTTGCCATAGATCACATTCTTGGATTTCTGGTGGAGACCATTTCTTGGTTAAAAACTCGTACGTGTTAGCCTTCGGTATTATTGAAAATGATCGCTCATGGCTATTTTCATAAAAAATGGGGGTTGTGTGGCCATTGATCATCGACCAGACGCTCATACACCTCACCCCACATATGTTTCCTTGCCATAGATCACATTCTTGGATTTCTGGTGGAGACCATTTCTTGGTCAAAAATCCGTAGGTCTTAGCCTTCGGTATTATTGAAAATGGTCATTCATGGCTATTTTCGGCAAAATGGGGGTTGTGTGGCCATTGATCGTCGACCAGAGGCTCATACACCTCACCCCACATATGTTTCCTTGTCGTAGATCACATTCTTGGATTTCTGGTGGAAACCATTTCTTGGTCAAAAATCCGTAGGTGTTAGCCTTCGGTATTATTGAAAATGGTCATTCATGGCTATTTTCGACAAAAATGGGGGTTGTGTGGCCATTGATCATCGACCAGAGGCTCGTACACCTCACCCCATCTGGTGGAGACCATTTCTTGGTCTAAAATCCGTATGTGTTAGCCTTCGGTATTATTGAAAATGGTCGTTCATGGCTATTTTCGACAAAAATGGGGGTTGTGTGGCCATTGATCATCGACCAGACGCTCATACACCTCACCCCACATATGTTTCCTTGCCATAGATCACATTCTTGGATTTCTGGTGGAGACCATTTCTTGGTCAAAAATCCGAACGTGTTAGCCTTCGGTATTTTTGAAAATGGTCATTCATGGCTATTTTCGACAAAAATGGGGGTTGTGTGGCCATTGATCATCGACCAGAGGATCGTACACCTCACTCCACATATGTTTCCTTGCCATAGATCACATTCTTGGATTTCTGGTGGAGACCATTTCTTGGTCAAAAATCCGTAGGTCTTAGCCTCTAGTATTATTGAAAATGGTCGTTCATGGCTATTTTCGACAAAAATGGGGGTTGTGTGGCCATTGATCATCGACCAGAGGCTCATACACCTCACCCCACATATGTTTCCTTGCCATAGATCACATTCTTGGATTTCTGGTGGAGACCATTTCTTGGTCAAAAATCCGTAGGTGTTAGCCTTCAGTGTCATTGAAAATGGTCGTTTATGGCTATTTTCGACAAAAATGGGGGTTGTGTGGCCATTGATCATCGACCAGAGGCTCATACACCTCACCCCACATATGTTTCCTTGCCATAGATCACATTCTTGGATTTCTGGTGGAGACCATTTCTTGGTCAAAAATCCGTAGGTCTTAGCCTCTAGTATTATTGAAAATGGTCGCTCATGGCTATTTTCATAAAAAATGGGGGTTGTGTGGCCATTGATCATCGACCAGAGGCTCATACACCTCTGGTGGAGACCAATTCTTGGTCAAAAATCTGTAGGTGTTAGCCTTCGGTATTATTGAAAATGGTCGTTCATGGCTATTTTCATAAAAAATGGGGGTTGTGTGGCCATTTATCATCGACTAGAGGCTCGTACACCTCACCCCACATATGTTTCCTTGCCATAGGTCACATTCTTGGATTTCTGGTGGAGACCATTTCTTGGTTAAAAACTCGTACGTGTTAGCCTTCGGTATTATTGAAAATGGTCGCTCATGGCTATTTTCATAAAAAATGGGGGTTGTGTGGCCATTGATCATCGACCAGACGCTCATACACCTCACCCCACATATGTTTCCTTGCCATAGATCACATTCTTGGATTTCTGGTGGAGACCATTTCTTGGTCAAAAATCCGTAGGTGTTAGCCTTCGGTATTATTGTAAATGGTCATTCATGGCTATTTTCGACAAAAATGGGGGTTGTGTGGCCATTGATCATCGACCAGAGGCTCATACACCTCACCCCACATATGTTTCCTTGCCATAGATCACATTCTTGGATTTCTGGTGGAGACCATTTCTTGGTCAAAAATCCGTAGGTCTTAGCCTCTAGTATTATTAAAATGGTCGCTCATGGCTATTTTCAAGGTCGCTCATGGCTATTTTCATAAAAAAATGGGGGTTGTGTGGCCATTGATCATCGACCATAGGCTCATACACCTCACCCCACATATGTTTCCTTGCCATAGATCACATTCTTGGATTTCTGGTGGAGACCATTTCTTGGTCAAAAATCCGTAGGTGTTAGCCTCTAGTATTATTGAAAATGGTCGTTCATGGCTATTTTCGGCAAAATGGGGGTTGTGTGGCCATTGATCATCGACCAGACACTCATACACCTCACCCCACATATGTTTCCTTGCCATAGATCACATTCTTGGATTTCTGGTGGAGACCATTTCTTGGTCAAAAATCCGTACGTGTTAGCCTTTGGTATTTTTGAAAATGGTCATTCATGGCTATTTTCGACAAAAATGGGGGTTGTGTGTCCATTGATCATCGACTAGAGGCTCATACACCTCACCCCACATATGTTTCTTTGCCATAGATCACATTCTTGGATTTCTGGTGGAGACCATTTCTTGGTCAAAAATCCGTAGGTCTTAGCCTCTAGTATTATTGAAAATGGTCGTTCATGGCTATTTTCGACAAAAATGGGGGTTGTGTGGCCAATGATCATCGATTAGAGGCTCATAAACCTCACCCCACATATGTTTCTTTGCCATAGATCACATTCTTGGATTTCTGGTGGAGACCATTTCTTGGTCAAAAATCCGTAGGTCTTAGCCTCTAGTATTATTGAAAATGGTCGTTCATGGCTATTTTCGACAAAAATGGGGGTTGTGTGGCCAATGATCATCGACTAGAGGCTCATAAACCTCACCCCACATATGTTTCCTTGCCATAGATTACATTCTTGGATTTCTGGTGGAGACCATTTCTTGGTCAAAAAACCGTAGGTGTTAGCCTTCGGTATTATTGAAAATGGTCGTTCATGGCTATTTTCGACACCCACATATGTTTCCTTGCCATAGATCACATTCTTGGATTTCTGGTGGAGACCATTTCTTGGTCTAAAATCCGTAGGTGTTAGCCTCTAGTATTATTGAAAATGGTCGCTCATGGCTATTTTCAAGGTCGCTCATGGCTATTTTCATAAAAAATGGGGGTTGTGTGGCCATTTATCATCGACTAGAGGCTCATAAACCTCACCCCACATATGTTTCCTTGCCATAGATCACATTCTTGGATTTCTGGTGGAGACCATTTCTTGGTCAAAAACTCGTACGTGTTAGCCTTCGGTATTATTGAAAATGGTCGTTCATGGCTATTTTCGACAAAAATGGGGGTTGTGGAGACCATTTCTTGGTCAAAAATCCGTAGGTGTTAGCCTTCGATATTATTGAAAATGGTCGTTCATGGCTATTTTCGACAAAAATGGGGGTTGTGTGGCCATTGATCATCGACCAGACGCTCATACACCTCACCCCACATATGTTTCCTTGCCATAGATCACATTCTTGGATTTCTGGTGGAGACCATTTCTTGGTCAAAAATCCGTAGGTGTTAGCCTTCGGTATTATTGTAAATGGTCATTCATGGCTATTTTTGATAAAAATGGGGGTTGTGTGGCCATTGATCATCGACAAGAGGCTCAGACACCTCACCCCACATATGTTTCCTTGCCATAGATCACATTCTTGGATTTCTGGTGGAGACCATTTCTTGGTCAAAAATCCGTAGGTCTTAGCCTTCGGTATTATTGAAAATGGTCATTCATGGCTATTTTCGGCAAAATGGGGGTTGTGTGGCCATTGATCGTCGACCAGAGGCTCATACACCTCACCCCACATATGTTTCCTTGTCATAGATCACATTCTTGGATTTCTGGTGGAGACCATTTCTTGGTCAAAAACTCGTACGTGTTAGCCTTCGGTATTATTGAAAATGGTCATTCATGGCTATTTTCGGCAAAATGGGGGTTGTGTGGCCATTGATCATCGACCAGAGGCTCGTACACCTCACCCCACATATGTTTCCTTGCCATAGATCACATTCTTGGATTTCTGGTGGAGACCATTTCTTGGTCAAAAATCCGTAGGTGTTAGCCTTCGGTATTATTGAAAATGGTCGTTCATGGCTATTTTCGACAAAAATGGGGGTTGTGTGGCCATTGATCATCGACCAGACGCTCATACACCTCACCCCACATATGTTTCCTTGCCATAGATCACATTCTTGGATTTCTGGTGGAGACCATTTCTTGGTCAAAATTCCGTACGTGTTAGCCTTTGGTATTTTTGAAAATGGTCGTTCATGGCTATTTTTGACAAAAATGGGGGTTGTGTGGCCATTGATCATCGACCAGAGGCTCATACACCTCACCCCACATATGTTTCCTTGCCATAGATCACATTCTTGGATTTCTGGTGGAGACCATTTCTTGGTTAAAAATCCGTACGTGTTAGCCTTCGGTATTATTGAAAATGGTCATTCATGGCTATTTTCGACAAAAATGGGGGTTGTGTGGCCATTGATCATCGACCAGAGGCTCATACACCTCACCCCACATATGTTTCCTTGCCATAGATTACATTCTTGGATTTCTGGTGGAAACCATTTCTTGGTTAAAAACTCGTATGTGTTAGCCTTCGGTATTATTGAAAATGGTCATTCATGGCTATTTTCGACAAAAATGGGGGTTGTGTGGCCATTGATCATCGACCACCCCCATTTTTGTCGAAAATAGCCATGAATGACCATTTACAATAATACCGAAGGCTAACACGTACGGATTTTAGACCAAGAAATGGTCTCCACCAGAAATCCAAGAATGTGATCTATGGCAAGAAAACATATGTGGGTTGAAGTGTACGAGCCTCTGGTCGACGATCCATGGCCACACAACCCCCATTTTGCCGAAAATAGCCATGCACGACCATTTTCAATAATACCGAAGGCTAACACGTACGAGTTTTTAACCAAGAAATGGTTTCCACCAGAAATCCAAGAATGTGATCTATGGCAAGGAAACATATGTGGGGTGAGGTGTACGAGCCTCTGGTGGAGACCATTTCTTGGTCAAAAATCCGTAGGTGTTAGCCTTCGATATTATTGAAAATGGTCGTTCATGGCTATTTTCGACAAAAATGGGGGTTGTGTGGCCATTGATCATCGACCAGACGCTCATACACCTCACCCAAATATGTTTCCTTGCCATAGATCACATTCTTGGATTTCTGGTGGAGACCATTTCTTGGTCAAAAATCCGTAGGTGTTAGCCTTCGGTATTATTGTAAATGGTCATTCATGGCTATTTTCGACAAAAATGGGGGTTGTGTGGCCATTGATCATCGACAAGAGGCTCATACACCTCACCCCACATATGTTTCCTTGCCATAGATCACATTCTTGGATTTCTGGTGGAGACCATTTCTTGGTCAAAAATCCGTAGGTCTTAGCCTTCGGTATTATTGAAAATGGTCATTCATGGCTATTTTCGGCAAAATGGGGGTTGTGTGTCCATTGATCGTCGACCAGAGGCTCATACACCTCACCCCACATATGTTTCCTTGTCGTAGATCACATTCTTGGATTTCTGGTGGAGACCATTTCTTGGTCAAAAACTCGTACGTGTTAGCCTTCGGTATTATTGAAAATGGTCATTCATGGCTATTTTCGGCAAAATGGGGGTTGTGTGGCCATTGATCATCGACCAGAGGCTCGTACACCTCACCCCACATATGTTTCCTTGCCATAGATCACATTCTTGGATTTCTGGTGGAGACCATTTCTTGGTCAAAAATCCGTAGGTGTTAGCCTTCGGTATTATTGAAAATGGTCGTTCATGGCTATTTTCGACAAAAATGGGGGTTGTGTGGCCATTGATCATCGACCAGACGCTCATACACCTCACCCCACATATGTTTCCTTGCCATAGATCACATTCTTGGATTTCTGGTGGAGACCATTTCATGGTCAAAAATCCGTACGTGTTAGCCTTTGGTATTTTTGAAAATGGTCGTTCATGGCTATTTTCGACAAAAATGGGGGTTGTGTGGCCATTGATCATCGACCAGAGGCTCATACACCTCACCCCACATATGTTTCCTTGCCATAGATCACATTCTTGGATTTCTGGTGGAGACCATTTCTTGGGCAAAAATCCGTACGTGTTAGCCTTCGGTATTATTGAAAATGGTCATTCATGGCTATTTTCGACAAAAATGGGGGTTGTGTGGCCATTGATCATCGACCAGAGGCTCATACACCTCACCCCACATATGTTTCCTTGCCATAGATTACATTCTTGGATTTCTGGTGGAAACCATTTCTTGGTTAAAAACTCGTATGTGTTAGCCTTCGGTATTATTGAAAATGGTCATTCATGGCTATTTTCGACAAAAATAGGGGTTGTGTGGCCATTGATCATCGACCACCCCCATTTTTGTCGAAAATAGCCATGAATGACCATTTACAATAATACCGAAGGCTAACACGTACGGATTTTAGACCAAGAAATGGTCTCCACCAGAAATCCAAGAATGTGATCTATGGCAAGAAAACATATGTGGGTTGAAGTGTACGAGCCTCTGGTCGACGATCAATGGCCACACAACCCCCATTTTGCCGAAAATAGCCATGAACGACCATTTTCAACAATACCGAAGGCTAACACGTACGAGTTTTTAACCAAGAAATGGTTTCCACCAGAAATCCAAGAATGTGATCTATGGCAAGGAAACATATGTGGGGTGAGGTGTATGAGCCTCTGGTGGAGACCATTTCTTGGTCAAAAATCCGTAGGTGTTAACCTTCGATATTATTGAAAATGGTCGTTCATGGCTATTTTCGACAAAAATGGGGGTGGTCGATGATCAATGGCCTCACAACCCCCATTTTTGTCGAAAATAGCCATGAATGACCATTTTCAATAATACCGAAGGCTAACACGTACGAGTTTTTAACCAAGAAATGGTTTCCACCAGAAATCCAAGAATGTAATCTATGGCAAGGAAACATATGTGGGGTGAGGTGTATGAGCCTCTGGTCGATGATCAATGGCCACACAACCCCCATTTTTGTCGAAAATATCTATGGCAAGGAAACATATGTGGAGTGAGGTGTACGATCCTCTGGTCGATGATCAATGGCCACAACCCCCATTTTTGTCGAAAATAGCCATGAATGACCATTTTCAAAAATTCCGAAGGCTAACACCTACAGATTTTTGACCAAGAAATGGTCTCCACCAGAAATCCAAGAATGTGATCTATGGCAAGGAAACATATGTGGGGTGAGGTGTATGAGCGTCTGGTCGATGATCAATGGCCACACAACCCCCATTTTGCCGAAAATAGCCATGAACGACCATTTTCAATAATACTAGAGGTAACACCTACGGATTTTTGACCAAGAAGTGGTCTCCACCAGAAATCCAAGAATGTGATCTATGGCAAGGAAACATATGTGGGGTAAGGTGTATGAGCCTATGGTCGATGATCAATGGCCACACAACCCCCATTTTTTATGAAAATAGCCATGAGCGACCTTGAAAATAGCCATGAGCGACCATTTTCAATAATACTAGAGGCTAAGACCTACGGATTTTTGACCAAGAAATGGTCTCCACCAGAAATCCAAGAATGTGATCTATGGCAAGGAAACATATGTGGGGTGAGGTGTATGAGCCTCTGGTCGATGATCAATGGCCACACAACCCCCATTTTTGTCGAAAATAGCCATGAATGACCATTTACAATAATACCGAAGGCTAACACCTACGGATTTTTGACCAAGAAATGGTCTCCACTAGAAATCCAAGAATGTGATCTATGGCAAGGAAACATATGTGGGGTGAGGTGTATGAGCGTCTGGTCGATGATCAATGGCCACACAACCCCCATTTTTTATGAAAATAGCCATGAGCGACCATTTTCAATAATACCGAAGGCTAACACGTACGAGTTTTTAACCAAGAAATGGTCTCCACCAGAAATCCAAGAATGTGATCTATGGCAAGGAAACATATGTGGGGTGAGGTGTACGAGCCTCTAGTCGATGATAAATGGCCACACAACCCCCATTTTTTATGAAAATAGCCATGAACGACCATTTTCAATAATACTGAAGGCTAACACCTACAGATTTTTGACCAAGAATTGGTCTCCACTAAAGGTGTATGAGCCTCTGGTCGATGATCAATGGCCACACAACCCCCATTTTTTATGAAAATAGCCATGAGCAACCATTTTCAATAATACTAGAGGCTAAGACCTACGGATTTTTGACCAAGAAATGGTCTCCACCAGAAATCCAAGAATGGGATCTATGGCAAGGAAACATATGTGGGGTGAGGTGTATGAGCCTCTGGTCGACGATCAATGGCCACACAACCCCCATTTTTGTCGAAAATAGCCATGAACGACCATTTTCAATAATATCGAAGGCTAACACCTACGGATTTTTGACCAAGAAATGGTCTCCACCAGAAATCCAAGAATGTGATCTATGGCAAGGAAACATATGTGGGGTGAGGTGTATGAGCCTCTGGTCGATGATAAATGGCCACACAACCCCCATTTTGCCGAAAATAGCCATGAATGACCATTTTCAATAATACCGAAGGCTAACACCTACGAGTTTTTAACCAAGAAATGGTCTCCACCAAAAATCCAAGAATGTGATCTATGGCAAGGAAACATATGTGGGGTGAGGTGTATGAGCCTCTGGTCGATGATCAATGGCCACACAACCCCCATTTTTGTCGAAAATAGCCATGAACGACCATTTTCAATAATACCGAAGGCTAACACCTACGGATTTTTGACCAAGAAATGGTCTCCACCAGAAATCCAAGAATGTGATCTATGGCAAGGAAACATATGTGGGGTGAGGTGTATGAGCCTCTGGTCGATGATCAATGGCCACACAACCCCCATTTTTGTCGAAAATAGCCATGAACGACCATTTTCAATAATACTAGAGGCTAAGACCTACGGATTTTTGCCCAAGAAATGGTCTCCACCAGAAATCCAAGAATGTGATCTATGGCAAGGAAACATATGTGGGGTGAGGTATACGAGCATCTGGTCGATGATCAATGGCCACACAACCCCCATTTTTGTCGAAAATAGCCATGAACGACCATTTTCAATAATACCGAAGGCTAACACCTACAGATTTTTGACCAAGAATTGGTCTCCACCAGAGGTGTATGAGCCTCTGGTCGACGATCAATGGCCACACAACCCCCATTTTGCCGAAAATAGCCATGAACGACCATTTTCAATAATATCGAAGGCTTACACCTACGGATTTTTGACCAAGAAATGGTCTCCACCATAAATCCAAGAATGTGATCTATGGCAAGGAAACATAGGTGGGGTGAGATTTATGAGCCTCTAGTCGATGATAAATGGCCACACAACCCCCATTTTTTTATGAAAATAGCCATGAGCGACCATTTTCAATAATATTAGAGGCTAAGACCTACGGATTTTTGACCAAGAAATGGTCTCCACCAGAAATCCAAGAATGTGATCTATGGCAAGGAAACATATGTGGGGTGAGGTGTATGAGCCTCTGGTCGATGATCAATGGCCACACAACCCCCATTTTTGTCGAAAATAGCCATGAACGACCATTTTCAATAATACCGAAGGCTAACACCTACGGATTTTTGACCAAGAAATGGTCTCCACCAGAAATCCAAGAATGTGATCTATGGCAAGGAAACATATGTGGGGTGAGGTTTATGAGCCTCTAGTCGATGATAAATGGCCACACAACCCCCATTTTTTATGAAAATAGCCATGAGCGACCTTGAAAATAGCCATGAGCGACCATTTTCAATAATACTAGAGGCTAACACCTAAGGATTTTTGACCAAGAAATGGTCTCCACCAGAAATCCAAGAATGTGATCTATGGCAAGGAAACATATGTGGGGTGAGCTGTACGAGCCTCTGGTCGATGATCAATGGCCACACAACCCCCATTTTTGTCGAAAATAGCCATGAACGACCATTTTCAATAATACCGAAGGCTAACACGTACGAGTTTTTGACCAAGAAATGGTCTCCACCAGAAATCCAAGAATGTGATCTATGGCAAGGAAACATATGTGGGGTGAGGTTTATGAGCCTCTAGTCGATGATAAATGGCCACACAACCCCCATTTTTTATGAAAATAGCCATGAGCGACCTTGAAAATAGCCATGAGCGACCATTTTCAATAATACTAGAGGCTAACACCTACGGATTTTAGAACAAGAAATGGTCTCCACCAGAAATCCAAGAATGTGATCTATGGCAAGGAAACATATGTGGGTGTCGAAAATAGCCATGAACGACCATTTTCAATAATACCGAAGGCTAACACCTACGGATTTTTGACCAAGAAATGGTCTCCACTAGAAATCCAAGAATGTAATCTATGGCAAGGAAACATATGTGGGGTGAGGTTTATGAGCCTCTAGTCGATGATAAATGGCCACACAACCCCCATTTTTTATGAAAATAGCCATGAGCGACCATTTTCAATAATACTAGAGGCTAAGACCTACGGATTTTTGACCAAGAAATGGTCTCCACCAGAAATCCAAGAATGTGATCTATGTCAAGGAAACATATGTGGGGTGAGGTGTATGAGCCTCTGGTCGACGATCAATGGCCACACAACCCCCATTTTTGTCGAAAATAGCCATGAACGACCATTTTCAATAATATCGAAGGCTAACACCTACGGATTTTTGACCAAGAAATGGTCTCCACCAGAAATCCAAGAATGTGATCTACGACAAGGAAACATATGTGGGGTGAGGTGTATGAGCCTCTGGTCGACGATCAATGGCCACACAACCCCCATTTTGCCGAAAATAGCCATGAACGACCATTTTCAATAATACCGAAGGCTAACACGTACGAGTTTTTAACCAAGAAATGGTCTCCACCAGAAATCCAAGAATGTACTCTATGGCAAGGAAACATATGTGGGGTGAGGTGTATGAGCCTCAGGTCGACGATCAATGGCCACACAACCCCCATTTTTGTCGAAAATAGCCATGAATGACCATTTACAATAATACCGAAGGCTAACACCTACAGATTTTTGACCAAGAAATGGTCTCCACCTGAAATCCAAGAATGTGATCTATGGCAAGGAAACATATGTGGGGTGAGGTGTATGAGCCTCTGGTCGATGATCAATGGCCACACAACCCCCATTTTTGTCGAAAATAGCCATGAACGACCATTTTCAATAATACAGAAGGCTAACACCTACGGATTTTTGACCAAGAAATGGTCTCCACCAGAAATCCAAGAATGTGATCTATGGCAAGGAAACATATGTGGGGTGAGGTGTATGAGCCTCTAGTCGATGATCAATGGCCACACAGCCCCCATTTTTGTGAAAAATAGCCATGAACGACCATTTTCAATAATATCGAAGGCTAACACCTACGGATTTTTGACCAAGAAATGGTCTCCACCAGAAATCCAAGAATGTGATCTACGACAAGGAAACATATGTGGGGTGAGGTGTATGAGCGTCTGGTCGATGATCAATGGCCACACAACCCCCATTTTTGTCGAAAATAGCCATGAACGACCATTTTTAATAATACCGAAGGCTAACACCTACAGATTTTTGACCAAGAAATGGTCTCCACCAGAAATCCAAGAATGTAATCTATGGCAAGGAAACATATGTGGGGTGAGGTGTATGAGCCTCTAGTCGACGATCAATGGCCACACAACCCCCATTTTGCCGAAAATTGCCATGAGCGACCATTTTCAATAATATTAGAGGCTAAGACCTACGGATTTTTGACCAAGAAATGGTCTCCACCAGAAATCCAAGAATGTGATCTATGGCAAGGAAACATATGTAGGGTGAGGTGTATGAGCCTCTGGTCGACGATCAATGGCCACACAACCCCCATTTTTTATGAAAATAGCCATAAGCGACCTTGAAAATAGCCATGAGCGACCATTTTCAATAATACTAGAGGCTAAAACCTACGAATTTTTGACCAAGAAATGGTCTCCACCAGAAATCCAAGAATGTGATCTATGGCAAGGAAACATATGTGGGGTGAGGTGTATGAGCCTCTGATCGATGATCAATGGCCACACAACCCCCATTTTTGTCGAAAATAGCCATGAACGACCATTTTCAATAATACCGAAGGCTAACACCTACGGATTTTTGACCAAGAAATGGTCTCCACCAGAAATCCAAGAATGTGATCTATGGCAAGGAAACATATGTGGGGTGAGGTGTATGAGCCTCTGGTCGATGATCAATGGCCACACAACCCCCATTTTTGTCGAAAATAGGCATGAACGACCATTTTCAATAATATCGAAGGCTAACACCTACAGATTTTTGACCAAGAAATGGTCTCCACAAGAAATCCAAGAATGTGATCTATGGCAAGGAAACATATGTGGGGTGAGGTGTATGAGCCTCTGGTCGACGATCAATGGCCACACAACCCCCATTTTTTATGAAAATAGCCATGAGCGACCATTTTCAATAATACTAGAGGCTAACACCTACGGATTTTAGACCAAGAAATGGTCTCCACCAGAAATCCAAGAATGTGATCTATGGCAAGGAAACATATGTGGGGTGAGGTGTATGAGCGTCTGGTCGATGATCAATGGCCACACAACCCCCATTTTTGTCGAAAATAGCCATGAACGACCATTTTCAATAATACTAGAGGCTAAGACCTACGGATTTTTGACCAAGAAATGGTCTCCACCAGAAATCCAAGAATGTGATCTATGGCAAGGAAACATATGTGGAGTGAGGTGTACGATCCTCTGGTCGATGATCAATGGCCACACAACCCCCATTTTTGTCGAAAATAGCCATCAATGACCATGTTCAAAAATACCGAAGGCTAACACGTTCGGATTTTTGACCAAGAAATGGTCTCCACCAGAAATCCAAGAATGTGATCTATGGCAAGGAAACATATGTGGGGTGAGGTGTATGAGCGTCTGGTCGATGATCAATGGCCACACAACCCCCATTTTTGTCGAAAATAGCCATGAACGACCATTTTCAATAATACCGAAGGCTAACACTTACGGATTTTTGACCAAGAAATGGTCTCCACCAGAAATCCAAGAATGTGATCTATGGCAAGGAAACATATGTGAGGTGAGGTGTATGAGCCTTTGGTCGATGATCAATGGCCACACAACCCCCATTTCTTCGTCAAAGATCCGTAGGTGTTAGCCTTCGGTATTATTGAAAATGGTCGTTCATGGCTATTTTCGACAAAAATGGGGGTTGTGTGGCCATTGATCATCGACCAGAGGCTCATATACCTCACCCCACATATGTTTCCTTGCCATAGATCACATTCTTGGATTTCTGGTGGAGACCATTTCTTGGTCAAAAATTCGTAGGTGTTAGCCTTCGATATTATTGAAAATGGTCGTTCATGGCTATTTTCGACAAAAATGGGGGTTGTGTGGCCATTGATCATCGACCAGAGGCTCATACACCTCACCCACATAAGTTTCCTTGCCATAGATCACATTCTTGGATTTCTGGTGGAGACCATTTCTTGGTCAAAAATCCATAGGTGTTAGCCTTCGGTATTATTGAAAATGGTCGTTCATGGCTATTTTCGACAAAAATGGGGGTTGTGTGGCCATTGATCATCGACCAGACGCTCATACACCTCACCCCACATATGTTTCCTTGCCATAGATCACATTCTTGGATTTCTGGTGGAGACCATTTCTTGGTCAAAAATCTGTAGGTGTTAGCCTTCGGTATTATTGAAAATGGTCGTTCATGGCTATTTTCGACAAAAATGGGGGTTGTGTGGCCATTGATCATCGACCAGACACTCATACACCTCACCCCACATATGTTTCCTTGTCGTAGATCACATTCTTGGATTTCTGGTGGAGACCATTTCTTGGTCAAAAATCTGTAGGTGTTAGCCTTCGATATTATTGAAAATGGTCGTTCATGGCTATTTTTGACAAAAATGGGGGTTGTGTGGCCATTGATCGTCGACCAGAGGCTCATACACCTCACCCCACATATGTTTCCTTGCCATAGATCACATTCTTGGATTTCTGCTGGAGACCATTTCTTGGTCAAAAATCCGTAGGTGTTAGCCTTCGGTATTATTGAAAATGGTCGTTCATGGCTATTTTCGACAAAAATGGGGGTTGTGTGGCCATTGATCATCGACTAGAGGCTCATACACCTTCATTCATGGCTATTTTCGACAAAAATGGGGGTTGTGTGGCCATTGATCATCGACCAGAGGCTCATACACCTCACCCCACATATGTTTCCTTGCCATAGATCACATTCTTGGATTTCTGGTGGAGACCATTTCTTGGTCAAAAATCCGTAGGTGTTAGCCTTCGGTATTACTGTAAATGGTCATTCATGGCTATTTTCATAAAAAATGGGGGTTGTGTGGCCATTTATCATCGACCAGAGGCTCATACACCTCACTAAACATATGTTTCTTTGCCATAGATCACATTCTTGGATTTTTGGTGGAGACCATTTCTTGGGCAAAAATCCGTAGGTGTTAGCCTTCAGTGTCATTGAAAAATGGTCGTTCATGCCTATTTTCGACAAAAATGGGGGTTGTGTGGCCATTGATCATCGACCAGAGGCTCATACACCTGACCCCACATATGTTTCCTTGCCATAGATCACATTCTTGGATTTCTGGTGGAGACCATTTCTTGGTCAAAAATCTGTAGGTGTTAGCCTTCGATATTATTGAAAATGGTCGTTCATGGCTATTTTTGACAAAAATGGGGGTTGTGTGGCCATTGATCGTCGACCAGAGGCTCATACACCTCACCCCACATATGTTTCCTTGCCATAGATCACATTCTTGGATTTCTGCTGGAGACCATTTCTTGGTCAAAAATCCGTAGGTGTTAGCCTTCGGTATTATTGAAAATGGTCGTTCATGGCTATTTTCGACAAAAATGGGGGTTGTGTGGCCATTGATCATCGACTAGAGGCTCATACACCTTCATTCATGGCTATTTTCGACAAAAATGGGGGTTGTGTGGCCATTGATCATCGACCAGAGGCTCATACACCTCACCCCACATATGTTTCCTTGCCATAGATCACATTCTTGGATTTCTGGTGGAGACCATTTCTTGGTCAAAAATCCGTAGGTGTTAGCCTTCGGTATTACTGTAAATGGTCATTCATGGCTATTTTCATAAAAAATGGGGGTTGTGTGGCCATTTATCATCGACCAGAGGCTCATACACCTCACTAAACATATGTTTCTTTGCCATAGATCACATTCTTGGATTTTTGGTGGAGACCATTTCTTGGGCAAAAATCCGTAGGTGTTAGCCTTCAGTGTCATTGAAAAATGGTCGTTCATGCCTATTTTCGACAAAAATGGGGGTTGTGTGGCCATTGATCATCGACCAGAGGCTCATACACCTGACCCCACATATGTTTCCTTGCCATAGATCACATTCTTGGATTTCTGGTGGAGACCATTTCTTGGTCAAAAATCCGTACGTGTTAGCCTCTAGTATTATTGAAAATGGTCGCTCATGGCTATTTTCAAGGTCGCTCATGGCTATTTTCGTAAAAAATGGGGGTTGTGTGGCCATTTATCATCGACCAGAGGCTCATACACCTCACCCCACATATGTTTCCTTGCCATAGATCACATTCTTGGATTTCTGGTGGAGACCATTTCTTGGTAAAAAATCCGTAGGTGTTAGCCTTCAGTGTCATTGAAAATGGTCATTCATGGCTATTTTCGACAAAAATTAGGGTTGTGTGGACATTGATCGTCGACCAGAGGCTCATACACCTCACCCCACATATGTTTCCTTGCCATAGATCACATTCTTGGATTTCTGGTGGAGACCATTTCTTGGTCAAAAATCCGTAGGTGTTAGCCTTCGGTATTATTGAAAATGGTCGTTCATGGCTATTTTCGACAAAAATGGGGGTTGTGTGGCTATTTTCGGCAAAATGGGGTTGTGTGGCCATTGCTCGTCGACCAGAGGCTCATACACCTCACCCCACATATGTTTCCTTGTCGTAGATCACATTCTTGGATTTCTAGTGGAGACCATTTCTTGGTCAAAAATCCGTAGGTGTTAGCCTTCGATATTATTGAAAATGGTCGTTCATGGCTATTTTCGACAAAAATGGGGGTTGTGTGGCCATTGATCATCGACCAGAGGCTCATACACCTCACCCCACATATGTTTCCTTGCCATAGATCACATTCTTGGATTTCTGGTGGAGACCATTTCTTGGTCAAAAATCCGTAGGTGTTAGCCTTCGGTATTATTGAAAATGGTCGTTCATGGCTATTTTCGACAAAAATGGGGGTTGTGTGGCCATTGATCATTGACCAGACGCTCATACACCTCACCCCACATATGTTTCCTTGCCATAGATCACATTCTTGGATTTCTGGTGGAGACCATTTCTTGGTCTAAAATCCGTAGGTGTTAGCCTCTAGTATTATTGAAAATGGTCGCTCATGGCTATTTTCAAGGTCGCTCATGGCTATTTTCATAAAAAATGGGGGTTGTGTGGCTATTTATCATCGACTAGAGGCTCATAAACCTCACCCCACATATGTTTCCTTTCCATAGATCACATTCTTGGATTTCTGGTGGAGACCATTTCTTGGTCAAAAATCCGTAGGTGTTAGCCTTCGATATTATTGAAAATGGTCGTTCATGGCTATTTTCGACAAAAATGGGGGTTGTGTGGCCATTGATCATCGACCAGACGCTCATACACCTCACCCCACATATGTTTCCTTGCCATAGATCACATTCTTGGATTTCTGGTGGAGACCATTTCTTGGTCAAAAATCCGAACGTGTTAGCCTTCGGTATTTTTGAAAATGGTCATTCATGGCTATTTTCGACAAAAATGGGGGTTGTGTGGCCATTGATCATCGACCAGAGGATCGTACACCTAACTCCACATATGTTTCCTTGCCATAGATCACATTCTTGGATTTCTGGTGGAGACCATTTCTTGGTCAAAAATCCGTAGGTGTTAGCCTTCGGTATTATTGAAAATGGTCGTTCATGGCTATTTTCGACAAAAATGGGGGTTGTGTGGCCATTGATCATCAACCAGACGCTCATACACCTCACCCCACATATGTTTCCTTGCCATAGATCACATTCTTGGATTTCTGGTGGAGACCATTTCTTGGTTAAAAACTCGTACGTGTTAGCCTTCGGTATTATTGAAAATGGTCATTCATGGCTATTTTCGGCAAAATGGGGGTTGTGTGGCCATTGATCATCGACCAGAGGCTCGTACACCTCACCCCACATATGTTTCCTTGCCATAGATCACATTCTTGGATTTCTGGTGGAGACCATTTCTTGGTCAAAAATCCGTAGGTGTTAGCCTTCGGTATTATTGAAAATGGTCGTTCATGGCTATTTTCGACAAAAATGGGGGTTGTGTGGCCATTGATCATCGACCAGACGCTCATACACCTCACCCCACATATGTTTCCTTGCCATAGATCACATTCTTGGATTTCTGGTGGAGACCATTTCTTGGTTAAAAACTCGTACGTGTTAGCCTTCGGTATTATTGAAAATGGTCATTCATGGCTATTTTCGGCAAAATGGGGGTTGTGTGGCCATTGATCATCGACCAGAGGCTCGTACACCTCACCCCACATATGTTTCCTTGCCATAGATCACATTCTTGGATTTCTGGTGGAGACCATTTCTTGGTCAAAAATCCGAACGTGTTAGCCTTCGGTATTTTTGAAAATGGTCATTCATGGCTATTTTCGACAAAAATGGGGGTTGTGTGGCCATTGATCATCGACCAGAGGATCGTACACCTAACTCCACATATGTTTCCTTGCCATAGATCACATTCTTGGATTTCTGGTGGAGACCATTTCTTGGTCAAAAATCCGTAGGTGTTAGCCTTCGGTATTATTGAAAATGGTCGTTCATGGCTATTTTCGACAAAAATGGGGGTTGTGTGGCCATTGATCATCAACCAGACGCTCATACACCTCACCCCACATATGTTTCCTTGCCATAGATCACATTCTTGGATTTCTGGTGGAGACCATTTCTTGGTTAAAAACTCGTACGTGTTAGCCTTCGGTATTATTGAAAATGGTCATTCATGGCTATTTTCGGCAAAATGGGGGTTGTGTGGCCATTGATCATCGACCAGAGGCTCGTACACCTCACCCCACATATGTTTCCTTGCCATAGATCACATTCTTGGATTTCTGGTGGAGACCATTTCTTGGTCAAAAATCCGTAGGTGTTAGCCTTCGGTATTATTGAAAATGGTCGTTCATGGCTATTTTCGACAAAAATGGGGGTTGTGTGGCCATTGATCATCGACCAGACGCTCATACACCTCACCCCACATATGTTTCCTTGCCATAGATCACATTCTTGGATTTCTGGTGGAGACCATTTCTTGGTTAAAAACTCGTACGTGTTAGCCTTCGGTATTATTGAAAATGGTCATTCATGGCTATTTTCGGCAAAATGGGGGTTGTGTGGCCATTGATCATCGACCAGAGGCTCGTACACCTCACCCCACATATGTTTCCTTGCCATAGATCACATTCTTGGATTTCTGGTGGAGACCATTTCTTGGTCAAAAATCCGTAGGTGTTAGCCTTCGGTATTATTGAAAATGGTCGTTCATGGCTATTTTCGACAAAAATGGGGGTTGTGTGGCCATTGATCATCGTCCAGAGGCTCGTACACCTCACCCGACATATGTTTCCTTGCCATAGATCACATTCTTGGATTTCTGGTGGAGACCATTTTTGGTCAAAAATCCGTAGGTGTTAGCATTTGGTATTATTGAAAATGTCGTTCATGGCTATTTTCAAGGTCGCTCATGGCTATTTTCATAAAAAATGGGGGTTGTGTGGCCATTGATCATCGACCAGACGCTCATACACCTCACCCCACATATGTTTCCTTGCCATAGATTACATTCTTGGATTTCTAGTGGAAACCATTTCTTGGTTAAAAACTCGTACGTGTTAGCCTTCGGTATTATTGAAAATGGTCATTCATGGCTATTTTCGGCAAAATGGGGGTTGTGTGGCCATTGATCGTCGACCAGAGGCTCATACACCTCACCCCACATATGTTTCCTTGTCGTAGATCACATTCTTGGATTTCTGGTGGAGACCATTTCTTGGTCAAAAATCCGTAGGTGTTAGCCTTCGATATTATTGAAAATGGTCGTTCATGGCTATTTTCGACAAAAATGGGGGTTGTGTGGCCATTGATCATCGACCAGAGGCTCATACACCTCACCCCACATATGTTTCCTTGCCATAGATCACATTCTTGGATTTCTGGTGGAGACCATTGAAAGTCGCCTAGAGGGGGGGTGAATAGGGCGAAACTGAAATTTACAAATATAAACACAACTACAAGCCGGGTTAGCGTTAGTAATAAAGAAACGAGTCCGCGAGAGAGGGTGGAAAACAAATCGCAAGCAAATGAAGAGTGTGACACACGGATTTGTTTTACCGAGGTTCGGTTCTTGCAAACCTACTCCCCGTTGAGGAGGCCACAAAGGCCGGGTCTCTTTCAACCCTTCCCTCTCTCAAACGATCCCACGGATCGAGTGAGCTTTCTCTTCTCAATCACTTGGAACACAAAGTTCCCACAAGGGCCACCACACAATTGGTGCCTCTTGCCTCGATTACAAGTGAGTGCTTGATCGTAATGAAAGAATCAAGAAAGCACGATTGCAAAAAGGCCAAGCGACAAGAGCGACGAATAACACACGGATCACTTTCTCTCTCAAGTCACTAATCACTAATGATCTCTTTTCTCAATTGTGAAACTTGGAGAGATGGAGGCTTTGAATGTGTCTTGGAATGGAATGCTAGCTCTTGTATTGAATGTTGAAGGTTGGAATGCTTGGATGCAGTGAATGGAGGTGGTTGGGGTTGTATTTATAGCCACCAACCACTTCCTAGCCGTTGCTCCATTCTGCTGAGCGCGGACGGTCCGCGTGCCAGGTCCGGACGGTCCGCCCCAGTAGATCAACGGCTGAAAATGAAACGGTCAGCAGTAACGGCTATATCAACGGCTATATTGCATTTAATGTGTTGTCAGATGTCAGACAGACCCAGTCGCGGACGGTCCGCGATTCTGGCCCGGACGGTCCGCGAACCCGCTATAATTCATTTCTCCAAACCCGTCACCTTCGGGTTTTTCGGTTTCTCACCTACCGGACGGTCCGCGCAAGGGCTCGGACGGTCCGCGCAAGGGCTCGGACGGTCTTTGCTTTTCCTCCGGACAGTCCATAGTGTAGACTTCGATTTTTGCATTGGTTCTGGCCGAGTGACATCCTTGTGTCGCGGACGGTCCGCCGCAAGGGCCCGGACAGTCCGCGCTTGGCCTGTTTTTCCAAAAAGCTTCTCCTGTCCGGAATAATCTACGGTATTTCGGACAGTCGATTTAGTATGGTTATAGATGAACCTTTGGCACCTGTAGAACATATAATCTAGAGCAAAACTAGTCAGTCCAATTGTTTGTGTTGGGCAATTCAACCACCAAAATTATATAGGAACTAGGTGTAAGCCTAATTCCCTTTCAATCTCCCCCTTTTTGGTGATTGATGCCAACACAAACCAAAGCAAATGTAGAAGTGCATAATTGAACTAGTTTGCATAATGTAAGTGCAAAGGTTGCTAGGAATTGAGCCAATATAAATGCTTACAAGATATGCATGGATTGTTTCTTCATTTTTAACATTTTGGACCACGCTTGCACCACATGTTTTGTTTTTGCAAAATCTTTTGTAAATCTTTTCAAAGTTCTTTTGCAAATAGTCAAAGGCAAATGAATAAGATTTTGAGAAGCATTTTCAAGATTTGAAATTTTCTCCCCCTGTTTCAAATGCTTTTCCTTTGACTAAACAAAACTCCCCCTAAATGAGATTCTCCTCTTAGTGTTCAAGAGGGTTTTGATGTATCATTTTGAAATACTACTTTCTCCCCCTTTTGAACACAATAGGATACCAATTGAAAATATTCAACACTTAAGTTAAGTTTTTGAAATTGGTGGTGGTGCGGTCCTTTTGCTTTGGGCTCTTACTTTCTCCCCCTTTGGCATGAATCGCCAAAAACGGAATCATTAGAGCCCTCGAAGTGCTTTCTTCCCCTTTGGTCATAAATAAATGAGTTAAGATTATACCAAAGACGAAGTCCTTTTGCTTGGTGCTCAAGTTTTCTCCCCCTTGAACGGAGAGTTGCTTGGAGCGACGGCGAAGGATGAGTTACGTAGTGGAAGCCTTTGTCTTCGCCGAAGACTCCAATTCCCTTTCAATACACCTATGACTTGGTTTGAAATAGACTTGAAAACACATTAGTCATAGCATATGAAAGAGACATGATCAAAGGTATATAAAATGAGCTATATGTGCAAGCTAGCAAAAGAAATTGCACGAATCAAGAATATTGAGCTCATGCCTAAGTTTGTTAAAAGATTGTTCATCAAGAGGCTTGGTAAAGATATCGGCTAATTGATCTTTAGTATTAATGTAAGAAATCTCGATATCTCCCTTTTGTTGGTGATCCCTCAAAAAGTGATACCGAATGGCTATGTGTTTAGTGCGGCTATGCTCGACGGGATTGTCGGCCATTTTGATTGCACTCTCATTATCACATAGCAAAGGAACTTTGGTTAATTTGTAACCGTAGTCCCGCAGGGTTTGCCTCATCCAAAGCAATTGCGCGCAACAATGGCCTGCGGCAATATACTCGGCTTCGGCGGTGGAAAGAGCGACCGAATTTTGCTTCTTTGAAGCCCAAGACACCAAGGATCTTCCCAAGAACTGGCAAGTCCCCGATGTGCTCTTCCTATTGATTTTACACCCCGCCCAATCGGCATCCGAATAACCAATCAAATCAAATGTGGATCCCCAAGGATACCAAAGCCCAAACTTAGGAGTATAAGCCAAATATCTCAAGATTCGTTTTACGGCCGTAAGGTGAGCTTCCTTAGGGTCGGCTTGGAATCTTGCACACATGCATACGGAAAGCATAATATCCGGTCGAGATGCACATAAATAGAGTAAAGAACCTATCATCGACCGGTATACCTTTTGATCCACGGACTTACCTCCCGTGTCGAGGTCGAGATGCCCATTAGTTCCCATGGGTGTCTTGATGGGTTTGGCATCCTTCATCCCAAACTTGGTTAGAATGTCTTGAGTGTACTTCGTTTGGCTGATGAAGGTGCCCTCTTGGAGTTGTTTGACTTGGAATCCTAGAAAATACTTCAACTCCCCCATCATAGACATCTCGAACTTCTGTGTCATGATCCTACTAAACTCTTCACATGTAGACTCATTAGTAGACCCAAATATAATATCATCAACATAAATTTGGCATACAAACAAGTCATTTTCAAGAGTTTTAGTAAAGAGTGTGGGATCGGCCTTTCCGACTTTGAAGCCATTTGCAATAAGGAAATCTCTAAGGCATTCATACCATGCTCTTGGGGCTTGCTTGAGCCCATAAAGCGCCTTAGAGAGCTTATAGACATGGTTAGGATACTCACTGTCTTCAAAGCCGGGAGGTTGCTCAACATAGACCTCTTCCTTGATTGGTCCATTGAGGAAGGCACTTTTCACGTCCATTTGATAAAGCTTAAAGCCATGGTAAGTAGCATAGGCCAATAATATTCGAATTGACTCAAGCCTAGCTACGGGTGCATAGGTTTCACCGAAATCCAAACCTTCGACTTGGGAGTATCCCTTGGCCACAAGTCGAGCTTTGTTCCTTGTCACCACACCTTGCTCATCTTGCTTGTTGCGGAAGACCCATTTGGTTCCTACAACATTTTGGTTAGGACGTGGAACTAAATGCCATACCTCATTCCTAGTGAAGTTGTTGAGTTCCTCTTGCATTGCCACCACCCAATCCGAATCTTGAAGTGCTTCCTCTACCCTGTGTGGCTCAATAGAGGAAACAAACGAGTAATGTTCGCAAAAGTGTGCAACACGAGATCTAGTGGTTACCCCCTTATGAATGTCGCCGAGGATGGTGTCGACGGGGTGATCTCGTTGGATTGCTTGGTGGACTCTTGGGTGTGGCGGCCTTTGCTCTTCATCCTCCTTGTCTTCCTCATTTGCATCTCCCCCTTGATCATTGCCATCATCTTGAGGTGGCTCATTTGCTTGATCTTCTACTTCATCAACTTGAGCTTCATCCTCATTTTGAGTTGGTGGAGATGCTTGCGTGGAGGAGGATGGTTGATCTTGTGTGTTTGGAGGCTCTTTGGATTCCTTAGGACACACATCCCCGATGGACATGTTCCTTAACGCGATGCACGGAGCCTCGTCATCACCTATCTCATCAAGATCAACATGCTCTACTTGAGAGCCGTTAGTTTCATCAAACACAACGTCACATGTTGGGGACTTGTTCTCAAATGCTCCAACTTGAAGGAGATGAAAGTACAAGCGTGACGCAAAAGTGAATGCCCAGTCAGCGTGAACAGTACGGGGGTACTGTTTACCTATTTATAGGCACGGAGCACAACCCATACAAAATTACATTCATGCCCTTTACATTTGATAATAATTCTATAGTAATCTGTCGAGGTCTAAATAGCCTTTTCATCTTTAAGTCGGTTTCACATTTTGTTGCTACGCCGAAGCTTTCCTGCTCACACCTTCGGCGCTGTATCAACCTTCGTATTACTCTGGTCTACTGTGATGTCGACTTGAATCCGAAGATACCTGTTCACACATTATACTCCAGAAATACTGTTAAATCCTGTTTTTGAGGACCTTCGGAAGCCGAAGGCCCCCAACAGTAGCCCCTCGCAATATTAATTTGTTTGAAATAATAAATTTAGATTGCGAAATGGACGAAGGCTTTTCGCCGAAGGTCCGAAAAAACACCTTCCCTTTGCTAGAATAGCAACATTCACTGACAAGCGGGGTCTTTCAATTTTCAACGCATTGGGCGTATAAATACGGTCATACCGCAAACTCATTTGGCACGCTCTCTTGTCACTTGCTCTCGCTCACTCGATTTTTAGCTTTTGCGCACTAAGATTTTCTGAGCTTTTAGTTTTGAAGCTTCGACTTTGAAAACAGTTTTTTAGTATTTCCGAAGATGTCTGGAGATAAGAAAGCTGCTGCTGAGACGAAGCTGACTCTTGACGAAGAGAAAAACTTGGGGTTTCTTATAGCGATGTCGAAGACAAATACGGAAAAAATTACCAAGGAAATTCTAGAAGGCTTGTCTGAGGATACTGGTGACAGTGACAGTTATGATGTGGACAGCGGTAGTGAAGACTCCGAAGATCGTCCCTGGCGACCAAGCCATTCAGTTTATGGTAAATCAACTATCAAAGAGAATCATCTTGTCAACATGAGAGGAAGGTATTTCCGGGATTTGTCCATTGTGAGGGCCGACAAAGGGGAGAAGACTTGTCCACACCCTGAAGAAAATGAAGTCGTAGTGTACCGAAGCTTTTTGAAAGCTGGGCTACGATTTCCCTTGAGTAGCTTCGTCGTGGAGGTGTTGAAAATCTTCGAAGTCTATCTTCATCAACTTACTCCTGAGGCAATTATAAGGCTGAATATCTTCGTGTGGGCCGCTAGAAGCCAAGGTCTGAAGCCTGATGCAAAAAGCTTCTGCAATATACACGAATTGTCATATGAAACGAAACCTTGGGGCAAAGAACAGTACCATAATAATTTTGGATGCTACAGTTTCGTCTCTCGGTCCGGGGCAAGCTGTCCCGTACCAACCTTTCGGAAGAGATGGCCCGGCGACTGGATGACAGAATGGTTTTATGTGAAGAATGACCTATCAGTACGAGAAGATATCAAAGGTATAATTATGCGTCCTATTTGGCAAAGCTTCGGCCTTCGGAGGCCGAAGGTTGAAATGAGTGAAGCTGCCGAAGAATGCCAGAGGGCCTTCGGCGTTATCTGCTCTTTTATTGGAACAAGAGATTTAGTACAAGAGCATATTGCCTTCCGGGTGTGGCCGCTCGCGGAGAAATGGGAAATGCCACAAGAAACCATAAAAGAGGCCGACGAAGGTGGACTTGTGAGACTGAAGTACACCTTCAAGTTCGGAGATAAATTTGCTGAGCCAGATGATGACTGGTTAAAGAGCATTGAAAATTTAAGTGATGAGCTGCTTGGTGCTTATTCGAAGGCCGAAGATACTGCGATGTCAGCAGCCTTCGGAGGCCGAAAAAAGAAGAGGCTGAATCGGGTATTTGATGCAATTGGGTTTGTCTACCCTGACTATTGCTATCCCGTTCGAAGGCAGAAGAGAAAAAAATACAACCTCTGCAAAAGAAGAAGCTGCAACTGCTCCTAGCGAGCCAGAACCTGAAAGAAAGAAGATAAAGGTCCTTACGCACCGGCCGCGCTATATTGAACCAGCTTCGGTGCCGGAGTTTACCGGAAAATCTTCTTCGGCCACCGAGGCTAAAAAGCCAACCAATCCAACCACGGCGCCAGCAGCTACAGAAATAACTGAAGCGCCGAAAAAGATAGAACTGGAAGAACCGAAGATTTTGCTACCAGAAACCAAAGAAGTGGCTGAAGCGCCATCCACAGAAAAAATTGAAGAAGTGGAAAAACCAACTGAAGAAAAAGTACCAGAAATTGTGAGTCCTGCAGCAAATGTTGAGACAATAAAAAATCAAAAAGTGCCAGTAGTGACTCCGAAAAGAAAGAGAATGGCTAATGTGCTAGATATACTGGAAACAATCAAATCCTCAAGCACACCTTCGAAAAAGGCTGCTGCCACTCCTAAAACAGCAACTGAAATTTCTGATACAAAAACTCCAGAGCAGGAAACTGAAGCCGAAGCTGAGTCCTCGGAACCCGTAAAGATAAAATCCTTGGAAACTGAGGAAGAAAAAATAACAAAGCCAATTTCTGTTGAAGAAATCGGTGACGTTGTCCCCGAAGCGTCCTCCAAAGTTCGTGATTACATCGTTCGTCATGCTTCGGGGAAAAAACTATCAGAAAAAGAAGAGCAAGAGGCCCAGCACTATGCCCAAAAACTGAAGTATCCAAAGGGGGCGTTAATATTCAATGGTAGTGGTGAAGAAGACTTTTTGTATTGTCTCCCTGACAGCAAGGAAATTTCTGTTTGCCGGGAGATGAGCAAGAGCTTCGGATTCCCAACCTTAGAAGACGGGCTCTCGGTGCTGTCGAAGAACGATCTGGCCGACAGCCTGGCCTATAATAGTTTGAAGGTGCGATAAATGGGATCCTTGTATTCTTTGTTGATACCAAAAAATCTTTTGTTTGTTTAAGTTTATTGAAACACACATATTTTTCTTTGCAGGGCCTGATACTTAGCAATGCCCTTAGGGCACAAAAAGATGCTGAAGACGAAGGGTGTACTATAGCCCTGAGCAACCTTCGTTCCGAAGTAATTGAACTGAGGAACGAAGGCCTCGAAAAAGATAAAATATTACACTCTTTGCTGAATAAAATAAGGGAAGACAAAGCTGCTTTCAAGGGTCAAGCTGAAGCTCAGAAGCGCGAAATTGAAGATCTTCGGAAACAACTGGCCAGAGCCAGGGAAGAACGCATACTTGAAGAAACAAGGCGAGAACTCAGCGACCAATGGGCAGATCACTTAGAAGTAAGTGTTGAAGAGCTTCGTTCATTCAAGAAGAGATGTTATAACAAATCTATAGAATGTGTTAAGAAGTTGAAAGCTAGCTTCGCCAGGGTCGGCGCCTTCTCAAGTGAAGAAAACTTTATGAGAGGTAATCCCGAAGGTCCCATTGAATGGATCGGCCACGAAGCTGAAGCCTTCGAAGAAATTTTAAATAGCCGTGGGAATATATGTGCTTTCTCTGGGGCCAGAGGAATTGCCACCATTTTAGAGAAGAAGGGCTGCGAACATGTAAAAATTTTAGCACAATCCGAAGCTGCTTTGTCCTTTGAAGATGCAAGAGATCCTTCGGCCGAAGCAAGTATGATCGGTGGAAAGTTTTTTACCGATATCTGGGAGAATGGTGGCCGAGAAATGGCAGGAGAAATCATTCAAAAAAGTGAAAAGGGCATTCACGATGCTAGAGAAGTGGCTAAGGCTGCTGAAAAGAGCGTAGAGCCCGAAGGTCAATTAGGTATTAACTAATAGTTTTTATTGTGTTGTAATTTTTGGTTTTAAGCTTCGTTTGCCATTTGTAATAGCAGCATAGCCGTATCCTGTCCTTCAGATCCTGCTAAAGCGTCTCCAGGCCCTCAGCCGAAAGGAGACGACGAAATTAAAAAGATGGCCGAAGCAATCATGGACGAAGTCGTCAATCGGCTCCTGAATGAGGCTGCAGAAGTTGTTCTGAAAGAAGATTAAATACTATTGTAAATTAAACTTCTGAAATGTGATATATTGTAACATTTTGTAATCCTGAATGTAATATACCCATTTTTATTGCTCAATTCTTTACGATGCATGAAACTTTACACGTACCGCTTTTTGAGTCTTTGACGAAAAAACACCTTCCCTTCTTTTCATGCTTCGTGAAGAGGAATTTTTCTTTGTCACAACAATATCCAGTGTTCTGATGAATAATATCCAGGCTTCTTGAAAAATGTTCTCTGAAGCTATTTAGCATGATTTTCCCCTTTCAAAACATTCTTCCGAAGATCGATGTCATGTCCCCTTCTTGTGCCATATGCAACATGATGTATGATGCTTATGTTATGCGAAATGATGTGATGATGTTATGCTGAGTAAGATGGTGTTTATTCCGAAGATACACATGTTCCTGCGACAAAACACATAATAATTTTTTTTACTATAAGCCTCCCTTAGGAGCTTCTTCGCCTTTTACTTCAGCGGAATCAGCGTTGACTTTTCGCTGTAAGCTCTGCATTCCCTTAGGAACGACTTTGGAGCTTCTTCGCCTTTACTTTTGGTGGAATTAGCGTTGACTTTTCGCTGTAAGCTCTGCATTCCCTTAGGAACGACTTTGGAGCTTCTTCGCCTTTACTTTTGGCGGAATCAGCGTTGACTTTTCGCTGTAAGCTCTGCATTCCCTTAGGAACGACTTTGGAGCAAAAAACCTACACTGCGCTCCCTTTGGAACGACTTTTTTGTGACTTCGGCAGACTTACTCTGCGTTCCTTAGAACGGCTTTTTGTTGCTTCGAAGAATTTTCGATAATCCGAAGGTCCTCTTTGTTACCACAAGTCTTTAAACTTCAACAATTTAAGCCTGTGAAAAATATATTTTCCTTGTGGGAATCAACGAAACTATTTACATGAAACCTAAACAATGTCCTTTATTACAGAAAATAAAACTGAATGAAAAAGATTGCTATTAAGGTAGGATATTCGTCAATAGATGTGCTTTGACTCTGGCACGGTGCTGTTGACTGTACGAGCTTCGGACTGCTCTCTGAAGTCCCTTTGGTGTGGAGCATACTGGCTCCCTTCTGGCTGCTGGCCTTGTTGCAACGGAGGTGGAGGCGGAGGTTGTTGCCAGGAAGCTTGAGGTTGACTCGCCGAAGCAACAGAAACTGCAGGGTGATTGCCCACATATTCTGGGATGTAGGGCGAATGATACGAAGCTGTATGCATGACCTGCTTCGGCTGAGCTTGTTGTGCTGCGGCTTCGGCTATTTTCTTTTGCTTCTGGATGGTAACATGACACATCCTGGTGGTATGGCCTTTGTTCTCACCGCAGAATAAACAAAAGATTCTTCTCTGTTGATCGCCAAATCTTCCTCCGAAGCCCCTGGCACCTCTGCCTCTTGGAGCTGGTGGTCGGAAGGGACCTTGCTGTTGCCCCGAAGCCTGTGAGGAACATTGTGACCTTTGCTGTTGGCTCCCCTTATCATCATTTTGTGTAGAGTTATGAATTGATCTAACATGCCTCGGGTAGAACCTCCCACTGAAGCCCCTGGTCATTTCAGAAAACCTGAAAGCCTCCTCCCTTCTTTGGCGAAAATCGTTATCGGCCCGAATGTACTCGTCCATCTTCTGGAGAAGCTTCTCCAAAGTTTGAGGAGGCTTCCTAGCGAAGTACTGAGCTGACGGTCCTGGCCGAAGCCCCTTGATCATGGCCTCAATGACAATTTCATTGGGCACCGTTGGTGCTTGTGCCCTCAAACGCAAGAACCTTCGGACATACGCCTGAAGGTATTCTTCGTGATCCTGGGTGCACTGGAACAGAGCCTGAGCAGTAACCGGCTTCGTCTGAAACCCTTGGAAGCTAGTTAACAACAGGTCCTTCAGCTTCTGCCATGAAGTGATCGTTCCTGGTCGAAGGGAGGAATACCAGGTTTGAGCAACACTCCTGACAGCCATAACAAAAGATTTGGCCATGACCGCAGCATTTCCACCATACGAAGATACTGTTGCTTCGTAGCTCATCAAAAACTGCTTCGGGTCTGAGTGGCCATCGAATACGGGAAGCTGAGGCGGCTTGTAAGACGGAGGCCAAGGTGTAGCCTGCAGCTCAGCGGACAGAGGAGAAGCATCGTCAAAAACAAAATTCCCATGATGGAAATCGTCATACCAGTCATCTTCGTTGGGAAAACCCTCCTGATGAAGGTCTTGGTGCTGAGGCCTTCAGTGTTGCTCATCCTGAGCAAGGTGACGAACTTCTTCAGAGGCTTCGTCTATCTGCCTCTGCAGTTCAGCTAGCCTGGCCATCTTTTCTTTCTTCCTCTGCACTTGTTGATGAAGCATCTCCATATTTCTGATTTCTTGATCTAACTCGTCCTCTGGTGGTGATGGGCTAACAGCCTTCCTTTTCTGGCTTCGGGCCTCCCGAAGGGAGACTGTCTCCTGATTGTGGTCCAGCGGTTGTAGAGCTGCAGTCCCAGCTGCTGAAGCTTTCTTCGGCGCCATAACGAAGGTTTATGATCGCCGAAGGTGTTCAAAAAACTCAAAGAGTGGAAGTGAGTTCACCGGAGGTGGGCGCCAATGTTGGGGACTTGTTCTCAAATGCTCCAACTTGAAGGAGATGAAAGTACAAGCGTGACGCAAAAGTGAATGCCCAGTCAGCGTGAACAGTACGGGGGTACTGTTTACCTATTTATAGGCACGGAGCACAACCCATACAAAATTACATTCATGCCCTTTACATTTGATAATAATTCTATAGTAATCTGTCGAGGTCTAAATAGCCTTTTCATCTTTAAGTCGGTTTCACATTTTGTTGCTACGCCGAAGCTTTCCTGCTCACACCTTCGGCGCTGTATCAACCTTCGTATTACTCTGGTCTACTGTGATGTCGACTTGAATCCGAAGATACCTGTTCACACATTATACTCCAGAAATACTGTTAAATCCTGTTTTTGAGGACCTTCGGAAGCCGAAGGCCCCCAACATCACATGAGACTTCAACTAGTCCGGTGGACTTGTTAAAGACCCTATATGCCCTTGTGTTTGAGTCATAACCAAGTAAAAAGCCTTCTACAGTCTTAGGAGCAAATTTAGATTTTCTACCTCTTTTAACTAGAATAAAGCATTTGCTACCAAAGACTCTAAAATATGAAATGTTGGGCTTTTTACCGGTTAGGAGTTCATACGATGTCTTCTTGAGGATTCGGTGAAGATATAACCGGTTGATGGCGTAGCAAGCGGTGTTGACCGCCTCGGCCCAAAACCGATCCGAAGTCTTGTACTCATCAAGCATGGTCCTTGCCATGTCCAATAGAGTTCTATTCTTCCTCTCCACTACACCATTTTGTTGAGGTGTGTAGGGAGAAGAGAACTCATGCTTGATTCCCTCCTCCTCAAGGAAGCCTTCGATTTGAGAGTTCTTGAACTCCGTCCCGTTGTCGCTTCTAATTTTCTTGATCCTTAAGCCGAACTCATTTTGAGCCCGTCTCAAGAATCCCTTTAAGGTTTCTTGGGTTTGAGATTTTTCCTGTAAAAAGAATACCCAAGTGAAGCGAGAATAATCATCCACAATAACTAGACAGTACTTACTCCCGCCGATGCTTATGTAGGCTATTGGGCCGAATAGATCCATGTGCAGGAGCTCCAGTGGCCTGTCGGTCGTCATTATGTTCTTATGCGGATGATGAGAGCCAACTTGCTTTCCTGCTTGGCATGCACTACAAATCCTGTCTTTCTCAAAATGAACATTTGTTAGTCCTAAAATGTGTTCTCCCTTTAGAAGCTTATGAAGATTCTTCATCCCAACCTGAGCTAGTCGGCGGTGCCAGAGCCAACCCATGTTAGTCTTAGCAATTAAGCAAGTGTCGAGTTCAGCTCTATCAAAATCTACCAAGTATAGCTGACCCTCTAACACTCCCTTAAATGCTATTGAATCATCACTTCTTCTAAAGACAGTGACACCTATATCAGTGAATAGACAGTTGTAGCCCATTTGACATAATTGGGAAACAGAAAGCAAGTTGTAATCTAAGGAATCAACAAGAAAAACATTGGAAATGGAATGGTCCGGAGATATAGCAATTTTACCCAAACCTTTGACCAAACCTTGATTTCCATCCCCGAATGTGATAGCTCGTTGGGGATCTTGGTTTTTCTCATAGGAGGAGAACATTTTCTTCTCCCCTGTCATGTGGTTCGTGCACCCGCTGTCGAGTATCCAACTTGAGCCCCCGGATGCATAAACGTACAAAACAAGTTTAGTTCTTGACTTTAGGTACCCAAATGGTTTTGGGTCCTTTGGCATTAGACACAAGAACTTTGGGTACCCAAACACAAGTCTTTGACCCCTTGTGCTTGCCCCCAACATATTTGGCAACTACCTTGCCGGATTTGTTAGTTAAAACATAAGATGCATCAAAAGTTTTAAAGGAAATGTTTTGATCATTTGATGCACTAGGAGTTTTCTTTCTAGACAACCTAGCACGGGTTGGTTGCCTAGAGCTAGATGTCTCACTCTTATACATAAAAGCATGGTTAGAACCAGAGTGAGACTTCCTAGAATGAATTTTTCTAATTTTGTCCTCGGGATAACCGGCAGGGTATAAAATGTAACCCTCGTTATCCTGAGGCATGGGAGCCTTGCCCTTAACAAAATTGGACAATCTTTTAGGAGGGGCATTAAGTTTGACATTGTCTCCCCTTTGGAAGCCAATGTCATCCTTGATGCCAGGGCGTCTCCCATTATAAAGCATGCTACGAGCAAATTTAAATTTCTCATTTTCTAGGTTGTGCTCGGCAATTTTAGCATCTAATTTAGCTATATGATCATTTTGTTGTTTAATTAAAATCATGTGATCATGAATAGCATCTACATCAATATCTCTACATCTAGTGCAAATAGTGACATGCTCAATGGTAGATGTAGAGGGTTTGCAAGAATTAAGTTCAACAATCTTAGCATGAAGTATATCATTCTTATCTCTAAGATCGGAAATTGTAATTTTGCAAACATCAAAATCTTTAGCCTTAGCAAGCAATTTTTTATTTTCATCTCTAAGGCTAGCAAGGGAAATGTTTAATTCATCAATCCTAGCAAGCAAATCATCATTATTATCTCTAGGATTGGGAATTGAAACATTGCAAACATGTGAATCAACCTTATTTAAACTAGCATTTTCATTCCTAAGGTTGTCAATCATCTCACGGCAAGTGCTTAGCTCACTAGATAATTTTTCATATTTTTCTACTTCTAAAGCATAAGCATTTTTAACCTTAACATGCTTCTTATTTTCTTTAATAAGGAAGTCCTCTTGGGTGTCCAAGAGATCATCCTTTTCATTAATGGCACTAATCAATTCATTAAGTTTTTCTTTTTGTTGCATGTTGAGGTTGGCAAAAAGAGAGCGCAAGTTATCCTCCTCATCACTAGCATTATCATCACTAGAAGACTCATATTTAGTGGATGATTTGGATTTTACCTTCTTTTTGCCATCCTTTGCCATGAGGCACTTGTGGCCGACGTTTGGGAAGAGAAGTCCCTTGGTGACGGCGATGTTGGCGGCGTCCTCGTCGTCGGAGGAGTCGCTTGAGCTTTCGTCGGAATCCCACTCCCGACAAACATGGGAATCTCCGCCCTTCTTCTTGTAGTACCTCTTCTTCTCCTTTCTTCTCCCTTTCTTGTCGTTGCCTCGGTCACTGTCACTTGATATAGGACATTTAGCAATAAAATGACCGGGCTTACCACATTTGTAGCAAACCTTCTTGGAGCGGGACTTGTAGTCTTTCCCCCTCCTCTGTTTGAGGATTTGGCGGAAGCTCTTGATGACTAGCGCCATTTCTTCATTGTCAAGCTTGGAGGCGTCTATTGGTTGTCGATTTGGTGTAGACTCCTCCTTCTTTTCTTCCGTCACTTTGAATGCGACGGGTTGAGCTTCGGATGTAGATGGATCATCAAGCTCGTTGATCTTCCTTGAGCCTTCGACCATGCACTCAAAACTTACAAAATGCCCGATAACTTCCTCGGGGGTCATTTTAGTATATCTACGATTACCATGAATTAATTGAACTTGAGTAGGGTTAAGGAAAATAAGAGATCTTAGAATAACCTTAACCACCTCGTGGTCATCCCACTTTACGCTCCCGAGGTTGCGCACTTGGTTCACCAAGGTCTTGAGCCGGTTGTACATATGTTGTGGCTCCTCCCCTTTGCGAAGCCGGAACCGACCGAGCTCCCCCTCGATCGTTTCCCGCTTGGTGATCTTGGTGAGCTCGTCTCCCTCGTGCGCGGTTTTGAGCACATCCCAAACCTCCTTGGCGCTCTTCAACCCTTGAACTTTGTTATACTCCTCTCTACTCAAAGAGGCGAGGAGTATTGTTGTCGCTTGAGAGTTGAAGTGCTCGATTTGGGCCACCTCATCCTCGTCATAGTCTTTATCCCCTACTGACGGTACCTGTGCACCAAACTCAACAACATCCCATATACTTTTGTGGAGTGAGGTTAGATGAAATCTCATTAAATCACTCCACCTAGCATAATCTTCACCATCAAAAGTTGGTGGTTTGCCTAATGGGACGGAAAGTAGAGGTGCATGTTTAGAAATGCGAGAATAGTGTAGGGGGGTCTTACTAAACTTCTTACGCTCTTGGCGTTTAGAAGTTACGGAGGGCGCATCGGAGTCGGAGGTTGATGTTGATGAAGTGTCGGTCTCGTAGTAGACCACTTTCCTCATCCTCTTTTGCTTGTCCCCGCTTCGATGCGGCTTGTGGGAAGAAGATTTTTCCTTCTTCTCTTTGTGGTGAGAAGAAGATTTCTTCTCCTTCCCTTTGTTGGAGGAGCTCTTCTTCTTCTCCCTCCTTTTGGTGCGGGACTCTTCCGATGAAGTGCTCCCGTGGCTTGTAGTGGGCTTTTCGCCGGTCTCCATCTCCTTCTTGGCGTGATCTCCCGACATCACTTCGAGCGGTTAGGCTCTAATGAAGCACCGAGCTTTGATACCAATTGAAAGTCGCCTAGAGGGGGGGTGAATAGGGCAAAACTGAAATTTACAAATATAAACACAACTACAAGCCGGGTTAGCGTTAGTAATAAAGAAACGAGTCCGCGAGAGAGGGTGGAAAACAAATCGCAAGCAAATGAAGAGTGTGACACGCGGATTTGTTTTACCGAGGTTCGGTTCTTGCAAACCTACTCCCCGTTGAGGAGGCCACAAAGGCCGGGTCTCTTTCAACCCTTCCCTCTCTCAAACGATCCCACGGATCGAGTGAGCTTTCTCTTCTCAATCACTTGGAACACAAAGTTCCCACAAGGGCCACCACACAATTGGTGCCTCTTGTCTCGATTACAAGTGAGTGCTTGATCGTAATGAAAGAATCAAGAAAGCACGATTGCAAAAAGGCCAAGCGACAAGAGCGACGAATAACACACGGATCACTTTCTCTCTCAAGTCACTAATCACTAATGATCTCTTTTCTCAATTGTGAAACTTGGAGAGATGGAGGCTTTGAATGTGTCTTGGAATGGAATGCTAGCTCTTGTATTGAATGTTGAAGGTTGGAATGCTTGGATGAAGTGAATGGAGGTGGTTGGGGTTGTATTTATAGCCACCAACCACTTCCTAGCCGTTGCTCCATTCTGCTGAGCGCGGACGGTCCGCGTGCCAGGTCCGGACGGTCCGCCCCAGTAGATCAACGGCTGAAAATGCAACGGTCAGCAGTAACGGCTATATCAACGGCTATATTGCATTTAATGCGTTGTCAGATGTCAGACAGACCCAGTCGCGGACGGTCCGCGATCCTGGCCCGGATGGTCCACGAACCCGCTATAATTCATTTCTCCGAACCCGTCACCTTCGGGTTTTTCGGTTTCTCACCTACCGGACGGTCCGCGCCAGAGGCCGGACGGTCCGCGCAAGGGCTCGGACGGTCTTTGCTTTTCCTCCGGACAGTCCATAGTGTAGACTTCGATTTTTGCATTGGTTCTGGCCGAGTGACATCCTTGTGTCGCGGACGGTCCACCGCAAGGGCCCGGACAGTCCGCGCTTGGCCTGTTTTTCCAAAAAGCTTCTCCTGTCCGGAATAATCTACGGTATTTCGGACAGTCGATTTAGTATGGTTATAGATGAACCTTTGGCACCTGTAGAACATATAATCTAGAGCAAAACTAGTCAGTCCAATTGTTTGTGTTGGGCAATTCAACCACCAAAATTATATAGGAACTAGGTGTAAGCCTAATTCCCTTTCAATCTCCCCCTTTTTGGTGATTGATGCCAACACAAACCAAAGCAAATGTAGAAGTGCATAATTGAACTAGTTTGCATAATGTAAGTGCAAAGGTTGCTTGGAATTGAGCCAATATAAATGCTTACAAGATATGCATGGATTGTTTCTTCATTTTTAACATTTTGGACCACGCTTGCACCACATGTTTTGTTTTTGCAAAATCTTTTGTAAATCTTTTCAAAGTTCTTTTGCAAATAGTCAAAGGCAAATGAATAAGATTTTGAGAAGCATTTTCAAGATTTGAAATTTTCTCCCCCTGTTTCAAATGCTTTTCCTTTGACTAAACAAAACTCCCCCTAAATGAGATTCTCCTCTTAGTGTTCAAGAGGGTTTTGATGTATCATTTTGAAATACTACTTTCTCCCCCTTTTGAACACAATAGGATACCAATTGAAAATATTCAACACTTAAGTTAAGTTTTTGAAATTGGTGGTGGTGCGGTCCTTTTGCTTTGGGCTCTTACTTTCTCCCCCTTTGGCATGAATCGCCAAAAACGGAATCATTAGAGCCCTCGAAGTGCTTTCTTCCCCTTTGGTCATAAATAAATGAGTTAAGATTATACCAAAGACGAAGTCCTTTTGCTTGGTGCTCAAGTTTTCTCCCCCTTTAACGGAGAGTTGCTTGGAGCGACGGCGAAGGATGAGTTACGTAGTGGAAGCCTTTGTCTTCGCCGAAGACTCCAATTCCCTTTCAATACACCTATGACTTGGTTTGAAATAGACTTGAAAACACATTAGTCATAGCATATGAAAGAGACATGATCAAAGGTATATAAAATGAGCTATATGTGCAAGCTAGCAAAAGAAATTGCACGAATCAAGAATATTGAGCTCATGCCTAAGTTTGTTAAAAGATTGTTCATCAAGAGGCTTGGTAAAGATATCGGCTAATTGATCTTTAGTATTAATGTAAGAAATCTCGATATCTCCCTTTTGTTGGTGATCCCTCAAAAAGTGATACCGAATGGCTATGTGTTTAGTGCGGCTATGCTCGACGGGATTGTCGGCCATTTTGATTGCACTCTCATTATCACATAGCAAAGGAACTTTGGTTAATTTGTAACCGTAGTCCCGCAGGGTTTGCCTCATCCAAAGCAATTGCGCGCAACAATGGCCTGCGGCAATATACTCGGCTTCGGCGGTGGAAAGAGCGACCGAATTTTGCTTCTTTGAAGCCCAAGACACCAAGGATCTTCCCAAGCACTGGCAAGTCCCCGATGTGCTCTTCCTATTGATTTTACACCCTGCCCAATCGGCATCCGAATAACCAATCAAATCAAATGTGGATCCCCAAGGATACCAAAGCCCAAACTTAGGAGTATAAGCCAAATATCTCAAGATTCGTTTTACGGCCGTAAGGTGAGCTTCCTTAAGGTCGGCTTGGAATCTTGCACACATGCATACGGAAAGCATAATATCCGGTCGAGATGCACATAAATAGAGTAAAGAACCTATCATCGACCGGTATACCTTTTGATCCACGATCTTACCTCCCGTGTCGAGGTCGAGATGCCCATTAGTTCCCATGGGTGTCTTGATGGGTTTGGCATCCTTCATCCCAAACTTGGTTAGAATGTCTTGAGTGTACTTCGTTTGGCTGATGAAGGTGCCCTCTTGGAGTTGTTTGACTTGGAATCCTAGAAAATACTTCAACTCCCCCATCATAGACATCTCGAACTTCTGTGTCATGATCCTACTAAACTCTTCACATGTAGACTCATTAGTAGACCCAAATGTAATATCATCAACATAAATTTGGCATACAAACAAGTCATTTTCAAGAGTTTTAGTAAAGAGTGTGGGATCGGCCTTTCCGACTTTGAAGCCATTTGCAATAAGGAAATCTCTAAGGCATTCATACCATGCTCTTGGGGCTTGCTTGAGCCCATAAAGCGCCTTAGAGAGCTTATAGACATGGTTAGGATACTCACTGTCTTCAAAGCCGGGAGGTTGCTCAACATAGACCTCTTCCTTGATTGGTCCATTGAGGAAGGCACTTTTCACGTCCATTTGATAAAGCTTAAAGCCATGGTAAGTAGCATAGGCCAATAATATTCGAATTGACTCAAGCCTAGCTACGGGTGCATAGGTTTCACCGAAATCCAAACCTTCGACTTGGGAGTATCCCTTGGCCACAAGTCGAGCTTTGTTCCTCGTCACCACACCATGCTCATCTTGCTTGTTGCGGAAGACCCATTTGGTTCCTACAACATTTTGGTTAGGACGTGGAACTAAATGCCATACCTCATTCCTAGTGAAGTTGTTGAGTTCCTCTTGCATTGCCACCACCCAATCCGAATCTTGAAGTGCTTCCTCTACCCTGTGTGTCTCAATAGAGGAAACAAACGAGTAATGTTCGCAAAAGTGTGCAACACGAGATCTAGTGGTTACCCCCTTATGAATGTCGCCGAGGATGGTGTCGACGGGGTGATCTCGTTGGATTGCTTGGTGGACTCTTGGGTGTGGCGGCCTTTGCTCTTCATCCTCCTTGTCTTCCTCATTTGCATCTCCCCCTTGATCATTGCCATCATCTTGAGGTGGCTCATTTGCTTGATCTTCTACTTCATCAACTTGAGCTTCATCCTCATTTTGAGTTGGTGGAGATGCTTGCGTGGAGGAGGATGGTTGATCTTGTGTGTTTGGAGGCTCTTTGGATTCCTTAGGACACACATCCCCGATGGACATGTTCCTTAACGCGATGCACGGAGCCTCGTCATCACCTATCTCATCAAGATCAACATGCTCTACTTGAGAGCCGTTAGTTTCATCAAACACAACGTCACATGAGACTTCAACTAGTCCGGTGGACTTGTTAAAGACCCTATATGCCCTTGTGTTTGAGTCATAACCAAGTAAAAAGCCTTCTACAGTCTTAGGAGCAAATTTAGATTTTCTACCTCTTTTAACTAGAATAAAGCATTTGCTACCAAAGACTCTAAAATATGAAATGTTGGGCTTTTTACCGGTTAGGAGTTCATACGATGTCTTCTTGAGGATTCGGTGAAGATATAACCGGTTGATGGTGTAGCAAGCGGTGTTGACCGCCTCGGCCCAAAACCGATCCGAAGTCTTGTACTCATCAAGCATGGTCCTTGCCATGTCCAATAGAGTTCTATTCTTCCTCTCCACTACACCATTTTGTTGAGGTGTGTAGGGAGAAGAGAACTCATGCTTGATTCCCTCCTCCTCAAGGAAGCCTTCGATTTGAGAGTTCTTGAACTTCGTCCCGTTGTCGCTTCTAATTTTCTTGATCCTTAAGCCGAACTCATTTTGAGCCCGTCTCAAGAATCCCTTTAAGGTTTCTTGGGTTTGAGATTTTTCCTGTAAAAAGAATACCCAAGTGAAGCGAGAATAATCATCCACAATAACTAGACAGTATTTACTCCCGCCGATGCTTATGTAGGCTATTGGGCCGAATAGATCCATGTGCTGGAGCTCCAGTGGCCTGTCGGTCGTCATTATGTTCTTATGCGGATGATGAGAGCCAACTTGCTTTCCTGCTTGGCATGCGCTACAAATCCTGTCTTTCTCAAAATGAACATTTGTTAGTCCTAAAATGTGTTCTCCCTTTAGAAGCTTATGAAGATTCTTCATCCCAACATGAGCTAGTCGGCGGTGCCAGAGCCAACCCATGTTAGTCTTAGCAATTAAGCAAGTGTCGAGTTCAGCTCTATCAAAATCTACCAAGTATAGCTGACCCTCTAACACTCCCTTAAATGCTATTGAATCATCACTTCTTCTAAAGACAGTGACACCTATATCAGTGAATAGACAGTTGTAGCCCATTTGACATAATTGGGAAACAGAAAGCAAGTTGTAATCTAAGGAATCAACAAGAAAAACATTGGAAATGGAATGGTCCGGAGATATAGCAATTTTACCCAAACCTTTGACCAAACCTTGATTTCCATCCCCGAATGTGATAGCTCGTTGGGGATCTTGGTTTTTCTCATAGGAGGAGAACATTTTCTTCTCCCCTGTCATGTGGTTCGTGCACCCGCTGTCGAGTATCCAACTTGAGCCCCCGGATGCATAAACGTACAAAACAAGTTTAGTTCTTGACTTTAGGTACCCAAATGGTTTTGGGTCCTTTGGCATTAGACACAAGAACTTTGGGTACCCAAACACAAGTCTTTGACCCCTTGTGCTTGCCCCCAACATATTTGGCAACTACCTTGCCGGATTTGTTAGTTAAAACATAAGATGCATCAAAAGTTTTAAAGGAAATGTTTTGATCATTTGATGCACTAGGAGTTTTCTTTCTAGACAACCTAGCACGGGTTGGTTGCCTAGAGCTAGATGTCTCACTCTTATACATAAAAGCATGGTTAGAACCAGAGTGAGACTTCCTAGAATGAATTTTTCTAATTTTGTCCTCGGGATAACCGGCAGGGTATAAAATGTAACCCTCGTTATCCTGAGGCATGGGAGCCTTGCCCTTAACAAAATTGGACAATCTTTTAGGAGGGGCATTAAGTTTGACATTGTCTCCCCTTTGGAAGCCAATGCCATCCTTGATGCCAGGGCGTCTCCCATTATAAAGCATGCTACGAGCAAATTTAAATTTCTCATTTTCTAGGTTGTGCTCGGCAATTTTAGCATCTAATTTAGCTATATGATCATTTTGTTGTTTAATTAAAATCATGTGATCATGAATAGCATCTACATCAATATCTCTACATCTAGTGCAAATAGTGACATGCTCAATGGTAGATGTAGAGGGTTTGCAAGAATTAAGTTCAACAATCTTAGCATGAAGTATATCATTCTTATCTCTAAGATCGGAAATTGTAATTTTGCAAACATCAAAATCTTTAGCCTTAGCAAGCAATTTTTTATTTTCATCTCTAAGGCTAGCAAGGGAAATGTTTAATTCATCAATCCTAGCAAGCAAATCATCATTATTATCTCTAGGATTGGGAATTGAAACATTGCAAACATGTGAATCAACCTTATTTAAACTAGCATTTTCATTCCTAAGGTTGTCAATCATCTCACGGCAAGTGCTTAGCTCACTAGATAATTTTTCACATTTTTCTACTTCTAGAGCATAAGCATTTTTAACCTTAACATGCTTCTTATTTTCTTTAATAAGGAAGTCCTCTTGGGTGTCCAAGAGATCATACTTTTCATGAATGGCACTAATCAATTCATTAAGTTTTTCTTTTTGTTGCATGTTGAGGTTGGCAAAAAAAGAGCGCAAGTTATCCTCCTCATCACTAGCATTATCATCACTAGAAGACTCATATTTAGTGAATGATTTGGATTTTACCTTCTTTTTGCCGTCCTTTGCCATGAGGCACTTGTGGCCGACGTTTGGGAAGAGAAGTCCCTTGGTGACGGCGATGTTGGCGGCGTCCTCGTCGTCGGAGGAGTCGCTTGAGCTTTCGTCGGAATCCCACTCCCGACAAACATGGGCATCTCCGCCCTTCTTCTTGTAGTACCTCTTCTTCTCCTTTCTTCTCCCTTTCTTGTCGTTGCCTCGGTCACTGTCACTTGATATAGTACATTTAGCAATAAAATGACCGGGGCTTACCACATTTGTAGCAAACCTTCTTGGAGCGGGACTTGTAGTCTTTCCCCCTCCTCTGTTTGAGGATTTGGCGGAAGCTCTTGATGACTAGCGCCATTTCTTCATTGTCAAGCTTGGAGGCGTCTATTGGTTGTCGATTTGGTGTAGACTCCTCCTTCTTTTCTTCCGTCGCTTTGAATGCGACGGGTTGAGCTTCGGATGTAGATGGATCATCAAGCTCGTTGATCTTCCTTGAGCCTTCGACCATGCACTCAAAACTTACAAAATGCCCGATAACTTCCTCGGGGGTCATTTTAGTATATCTACAATTACCATGAATTAATTGAACTTGAGTAGGGTTAAGGAAAATAAGAGATCTTAGAACAACCTTAACCACCTCGTGGTCATCCCACTTTACGCTCCCGAGGTTGCGCACTTGGTTCACCAAGGTCTTGAGCCGGTTGTACATATGTTGTGGCTCCTCCCCTTTGCGAAGCCGGAACCGACCGAGCTCCCCCTCGATCGTTTCCCGCTTGGTGATCTTGGTGAGCTCGTCTCCCTCGTGCGTGGTTTTGAGCACATCCCAAACCTCCTTGGCGCTCTTCAAACCCTTGAACTTTGTTATACTCCTCTCTACTCAAAGAGGCGAGGAGTATTGTTGTCGCTTGAGAGTTGAAGTGCTCGATTTGGGCCACCTCATCCTCGTCATAGTCTTTATCCCCTACTGACGGTACCTGTGCACCAAACTCAACAACATCCCATATACTTTTGTGGAGTGAGGTTAGATGAAATCTCATTAAATCACTCCACCTAGCATAATCTTCACCATCAAAAGTTGGTGGTTTGCCTAATGGGACGGAAAGTAGAGGTGCATGTTTAGAAATGCGAGAATAGTGTAGGGGGGTCTTACTAAACTTCTTACGCTCTTGGCGTTTAGAAGTTACGGAGGGCGCATCGGAGTCGGAGGTTGATGTTGATGAAGTGTCGGTCTCGTAGTAGACCACTTTCCTCATCCTCTTTTGCTTGTCCCCGCTTCGATGCGGCTTGTGGGAAGAAGATTTTTCCTTCTTCTCTTTGTGGTGAGAAGAAGATTTCTTCTCCTTCCCTTTGTTGGAGGAGCTCTTCTTCTTCTCCCTCCTTTTGGTGCGGGACTCTTTCGCTGAAGTGCTCCCGTGGCTTGTAGTGGGCTTTTCGCTGGTCTCCATCTCCTTCTTGGCGTGATCTCCCGACATCACTTCGAGCGGTTAGGCTCTAATGAAGCACCGAGCTTTGATACCAATTGAAAGTCGCCTAGAGGGGGGGTGAATAGGGCGAAACTGAAATTTACAAATATAAACACAACTACAAGCCGGGTTAGCGTTAGTAAGAAAGAAACGAGTCCGCGAGAGAGGGTGGAAAACAAATCGCAAGCAAATGAAGAGTGTGACACGCGGATTTGTTTTACCGAGGTTCGGTTCTTGCAAACCTACTCCCCGTTGAGGAGGCCACAAAGGCCGGGTCTCTTTCAACCCTTCCCTCTCTCAAACGATCCCACGGATCGAGTGAGCTTTCTCTTCTCAATCACTTGGAACACAAAGTTCCCACAAGGGCCACCACACAATTGGTGCCTCTTGCCTCGATTACAAGTGAGTGCTTGATCGTAATGAAAGAATCAAGAAAGCACGATTGCAAAAAGTCCAAGCGACAAGAGCGACGAATAACACACGGATCACTTTCTCTCTCAAGTCAGTAATCACTAATGATCTCTTTTCTCAATTGTGAAACTTGGAGAGATGGAGGCTTTGAATGTGTCTTGGAATGGAATGCTAGCTCTTGTATTGAATGTTGAAGGTTGGAATGCTTGGATGAAGTGAATGGAGGTGGTTGGGGTTGTATTTATAGCCACCAACCACTTCCTAGCCGTTGCTCCATTCTGCTGAGCGCGGACGGTCCGCGTGCCAGGTCCGGACGGTCCGCCCCAGTAGATCAACGGCTGAAAATGCAACGGTCAGTAGTAACGGCTATATCAACGGCTATATTGCATTTAATGCGTTGTCAGATGTCAGACAGACCCAGTCGCGGACGGTCCGCGATCCTGGCCCGGACGGTCCGCGAACCCGCTATAATTCATTTCTCCGAACCCGTCACCTTCGGGTTTTTCGGTTTCTCACCTACCGGACGGTCCGCGCCAGAGGCCGGACGGTCCGCGCAAGGGCTCGGATGGTCTTTGCTTTTCCTCCGGACAGTCCATAGTGTAGACTTCGATTTTTGCATTGGTTCTGGCCGAGTGACATCCTTGTGTCGCGGACGGTCCGCCGCAAGGGCCCGGACAGTCCGCGCTTTGCCTGTTTTTCCAAAAAGCTTCTCCTGTCCGGAATAATCTACGGTATTTCGGACAGTCGATTTAGTATGGTTATAGATGAACCTTTGGCACCTGTAGAACATATAATCTAGAGCAAAACTAGTCAGTCCAATTGTTTGTGTTGGGCAATTCAACCACCAAAATTATATAGGAACTAGGTGTAAGCCTAATTCCCTTTCAACCATTTCTTGGTCAAAAATCCGTAGGTCTTAGCCTCTAGTATTATTGAAAATGGTCGCTCATGGCTATTTTCATAAAAAATGGGGGTTGTGTGGCCATTTATCATCGACTAGAGGCTCATAAACCTCACCCCACATATGTTTCCTTGCCATAGATTACATTCTTGGATTTCTGGTGGAGACCATTTCTTGGTCAAAAATCCGTAGGTGTTAGCCTTCGGTATTATTGAAAATGGTCGTTCATGGCTATTTTCGACACCCACATATGTTTCCTTGCCATAGATCACATTCTTGGATTTCTGGTGGAGACCATTTCTTGGTCTAAAATCCGTAGGTGTTAGCCTCTAGTATTATTGAAAATGGTCGCTCATGACTATTTTCAAGGTCGCTCATGGCTATTTTCATAAAAAATGGGGGTTGTGTGGCCATTTATCATCGACTAGAGGCTCATAAACCTCACCCCACATATGTTTCCTTGCCATAGATCACATTCTTGGATTTCTGGTGGAGACCATTTCTTGGTCAAAAACTCGTACGTGTTAGCCTTCGGTATTATTGAAAATGGTCGTTCATGGCTATTTTCGACAAAAATGGGGGTTGTGTGGCCATTGATCATCGACCAGAGGCTCGTACACCTCAACCACATATGTTTCCTTGCCATAGATCACATTCTTGGATTTCTGGTGGAGACCATTTCTTGGTCAAAAATCCGTAGGTGTTAGCCTTCGGTATTATTGAAAATGGTCATTCATGGCTATTTTCGGCAAAATGGGGGTTGTGTGGCCATTGATCGTCGACCAGAGGCTCATACACCTCACCCCACATATGTTTCCTTGTCGTAGATCACATTCTTGGATTTCTGGTGGAGACCATTTCTTGGTGAAAAATCCGTAGGTGTTAGCCTTCGATATTATTGAAAATGGTCGTTCATGGCTATTTTCGACAAAAAAAGGGGGTTGTGTGGCCATTGATCATCGACCAGAGGCTCATACACCTCACCCCACATATGTTTCCTTGCCATAGATCACATTCTTGGATTTCTGGTGGAGACCATTTCATGGGCAAAAATCCGTAGGTCTTAGCCTCTAGTATTATTGAAAATGGTCGTTCATGGCTATTTTCGACAAAAATGGGGGTTGTGTGGCCATTGATCATCGACCAGACGCTCATACACTTCACCCCACATATGTTTCCTTGCCATAGATCACATTCTTGGATTTCTGGTGGAGACCATTTCTTGGTCAAAAACTCGTACGTGTTAGCCTTCGGTATTATTGAAAATGGTCGTTCATGGCTATTTTCGACAAAAATGGGGGTTGTGTGGCCATTGATCATCGACCAGAGGCTCGTACACCTCAACCACATATGTTTCCTTGCCATAGATCACATTCTTGGATTTCTGGTGGAGACCATTTCTTGGTCAAAAATCCGTAGGTGTTAGCCTTCGGTATTATTGAAAATGGTCGTTCATGGCTATTTTCGACAAAAATGGGGGTTGTGTGGCCATTGATCATCGACCAGAGGCTCATACACCTCACCCCACATATGTTTCCTTGCCATAGATCACATTCTTGGATTTCTGGTGGAGACCATTTCTTGGTCAAAAATCCGTAGGTGTTAGCCTTCGGTATTATTGAAAATGGTCGTTCATGGCTATTTTCGACAAAAATGGGGGTTGTGTGGCCATTGATCATCGACCAGACGCTCATACACCTCACCCCACATATGTTTCCTTGCCATAGATCACATTCTTGGATTTCTGGTGGAGACCATTTCTTGGTCAAAAATCCGTAGGTGTTAGCCTTCGGTATTATTGAAAATGGTCGTTCATGGCTATTTTCGACAAAAATGGGGGTTGTGTGGCCATTGATCATCGACCAGACGCTCATACACCTCACCCCACATATGTTTCCTTGTCAGAGATCACATTCTTGGATTTCTGGTGGAGACCATTTCTTGGTCAAAAATCCGTAGGTGTTAGCCTTCGATATTATTGAAAATGGTCGTTCATGGCTATTTTTGACAAAAATGGGGGTTGTGTGGCCATTGATCGTCGACCAGAGGCTCATACACCTCACCCCACATATGTTTCCTTGCCATAGATCACATTCTTGGATTTCTGGTGGAGACCATTTCTTGGTCAAAAATCCGTAGGTGTTAGCCTTCGGTATTATTGAAAATGGTCGTTCATGTCTATTTTCGACAAAAATGGGGGTTGTGTGGCCATTGATCATCGACTAGAGGCTCATACACCTTCATTCATGGCTATTTTCGACAAAAATGGGGGTTGTGTGGCCATTGATCATCGACCAGAGGCTCATACACCTCACCCCACATATGTTTCCTTGCCATAGATCACATTCTTGGATTTCTGGTGGAGACCATTTCTTGGTCAAAAATCCGTAGGTGTTATTCTTGGATTTCTAGTGGAGACCATTTCTTGGTTAAAAATCCGTAGGTGTTAGCCTTCGATATTATTGAAAATGGTCGTTCATGGCTATTTTCGACAAAAATGGGGGTTGTGTGGCCATTGATCATCGATCAGAGGCTCATACACCTCACCCCACATATGTTTCCTTGCCATAGATCACATTCTTGGATTTCTGGTGGAGACCATTTCTTGGTCAAAAATCCGTAGGTGTTAGCCTTCGGTATTATTGAAAATGGTCGTTCATGGCTATTTTCGACAAAAATGGGGGTTGTGTGGCCATTGATCATCGACCAGAGGCTCATACACCTCACCCCACATATGTTTCCTTGCCATAGATCACATTCTTGGATTTCTGGTGGAGACCATTTCTTGGTCAAAAATCCGTAGGTGTTAGCCTTCGGTATTATTGAAAATGGTCGTTCATGGCTATTTTCGACAAAAATGGGGGTTGTGTGGCCATTGATCATCGACCAGACGCTCATACACCTCACCCCACATATGTTTCCTTGCCATAGATCACATTCTTGGATTCTGGTGGAGACCATTTCTTGGTCAAAAATCCGTAGGTGTTAGCCTTCGGTATTATTGAAAATGGTCGTTCATGGCTATTTTCGACAAAAATGGGGTTG